>NC_026005.2:5005264-5115949 GCF_000442705.2 Elaeis guineensis
CTGAATCCGGATACTGATCTGAGTCAACTGAAACACAGTGGAGATGTGGGAAGTCAAAGTCTGATTAGATGAAGTGGCCCCTGGTGTAAATGTAGAAGTGCTCCACTGTCTAGATAGTAAGGAAGCTACATGCTGTGATATCTGCTCGATCTGATCATCAGCCAGTCTGAACTCTGAAGAAGGTGCACTGCTCTCAGGCTGATGTACTGGTGTGGGCCTCCTGGTGAACTCTGAAGGGCCAGCCTCTGGATCTGGAATAAACTGGATATCTAGTGAAGCTGCCCTGAAGTCATGGATAGGAGATGATGGACCTTCTTCTTCAGCTCTGTCTTCTACTCTGTCCTCAGCTCTCTCCTCAGAACCCTTGATCCAACCACCATCAGTCTTTGTAAAACCTATACGGTGCAGGGTGTGTTGGTTGAAGGTGTCTACATGAGAGAGCTTAGTAGATGCCTCCCCCTCAAAGCTAACTCCAAACCTCCTAAAAACTCGAGTAAGGGCCATACCAAAAGGCAAATGTGCCTTAGATCTGTTCAATGTCTCTCTCATGGCCTCTATCATTAGTGCAGGGAGGTTCAGGGGGGTTTGAGTGATAACATGAAACATAATACAAATGTCTCTGCTGGAAAGTAGATCATGCCTACCACTCCTAGGGAAGAAGAGCTTCGTCACCAACTGATGTAGGATCCTCATCTCAATAGATAAAATCTTTGCTTCCAATTTATTCAAACTCCCTGTGTAGATTCCCCCTAGAATAACACTGATCCCCTCTTCCTTTACTGGGAGTTCCATATAAGAGTAACCCTCACTGGGCAAATGTAGTATTTCTCCCAAAATACTAAGATCCAAACAAATATCAACATCCTTGACTGTTGAAGTCACTTACCCATTTCCATAATGTAGATTCTGATAGAATTCTCTGACTAGGTCTACAAAAGTGACTTCCTTAAGGGAGCAGTAGAAACCCCATCCCTGGTTCTTAATTTTTGTTCCAAATGTAAAACCCTCTTTTTCAAAAAACCAAAATCCATATTTTTACCGGTTTCAACTTTCCTATCAGATAGAGGGTTCTTACTGGGGCTTAGGGATGATTGAGAAGGACCTTGAGCTGACACAGAAGCCGGAGTGGGAGCAGTGGAGGACTGAGCAGCTTGCCTTTTTCTCCGGACATTTTCTTCTAGCTCACGGACCGACTTTCTTCTTTATGGGAGCTTCATCTTCGGAGCCATTCTCACCACAGTAGCAGGCAGAGAGACTTGGAGGATCAAGTGGATGAGTGGAAGAAGGATTACAAAAGAATGAGAGGGATTTTGGTGGGGAGAAGAGGCAGATTTGAGAAGAACGGTGGAGTGCTAGGGCACGCTCCAACCGTTTCAATCAAAGGGAAAAAGCACAAAAATCCCCTTTCCTAGGTGGCGATTTATGGTGGAGAGGAGAAGGGAGAAGAACCTTGAGCTAGATCCTTGGTTTTGGAGAGAATGGGAATGGAGATGTCGATTTTTGGAGGGAGGAAGACGAAGAGATGAGTCGGCTCACGAACAGGATCCCAAATAAAAGAAGGAGCCGTGGAAGTTTGCAGAAATTACAAGTTTGCCACGGGGTCGACTCAAGGGGGTCGACTCATGAAACTCAGAAATTCAGAAAAAATATGAATAAATTTCAGAAAAATTTGAAATTTTGGGAGAAGGAATTTTGCTCAAAGACAAATTTTGAGAATGATAAACTTGAGCTTTTGGGACCAAGATAGATGATGGAAATTGATCTCAAAGAATTTTTTTGGACATCAAATCTTTGAATTTGAGAAATATTTAGGCATATGGATCAAGAATTCTAGATTTCTCCTAATTTCACAGAATCTATCCTCACTAAGGCCTTTGTAAAGATATCAGCTAATTGATTTTCAGTGCAAACATATTCAAGAATTATATTTTTGTTTTGAACATGTTCTCTTATAAAATGATGTCTTATTTCAATATGTTTAGATCTTGAGTGTTGAATTGGATTTTTAGATAGATTTATGGCACTTGTGTTGTCACATCTTATTGGTGTTTCATTAAGTTTGATTCCAAAGTCTTCGAGTTGTTGCTTAATCCACAAGATTTGAGCACAACAACTTCCGGCTGCAATGTATTCGGCCTCAGCCGTAGACAGTGCTACCGAATTTTGTTTCTTGCTAAACCATGAGATTAGGTTAACTCCAAGAAATTGGCAAGTTCCACTTGTGCTTTTTCTATCTAATTTACATCCAGCAAAATCAGCATCTGAAAATCCTAATAAATCAATTAGTGAGTCCTTAGAGTACCATAACCCTAGAGTTTGAGTACCATTCAAGTATCTAAGGATTCTTTTAACAGCATTCAAATGAGATTCTTTAGGATTAGATTGATATCTAGCACATAAACAAACACTAAACATAATATCAGGCCTACTTGCAGTTAAATATAATAATGAGCCAATCATACCTCTATAGTATTTTAAGTCTACACATTTACTATCATCATCCTTGTCAAGCTTACATGAGGGGCTCATTGGTGTGCTAATTGGTTTGGAGTTCTCCATTCCAAATCTTTTGAGCAGTTCCTTGGTGTACTTGCTTTGGGTGATGGAGATTTCCTCTTTTGTTTGTTTGATTTGGAGTCTGAGGAAGAAGGTAAGTTCTCCCATCATGCTCATCTCGAACTCCCCCTACATGAGCTTAGCAAATCTTGACAAAGAGATTCATTAGTAGACCCAAAAATTATGTCATCAACATAAATTTGTATAATTAACATATCATTTTGATTTCTTTTAATAAAGAGGGTTGTATCTACATTGCCTCTTGAAAAATCATTATTTAGTAAAAATTTGCTTAGCCTATCATACCAAGCTCTAGGTGCTTATTTTAATCCATATAAAGCTTTATTTAATTTAAAAACATGATTAGAAAAGCATGATTTTCAAATCCAGGGGGTTGTTCTACATATACTTCTTCAGCAATATATCCATTTAAAAATATACTTTTAACATCCATTTGAAATAATTTGAATTTCATAAAGCAAGCATATGCAAGTAGAAGTCTAATGGCTTCTAATCTAGCAACAGGTGCAAAGGTTTCATCAAAATCAATTCCTTCTTCTTGATTATATCCTTTAGCAACCAGTCTTGCTTTATTTCTAATTACATTACCATGCTCATCTAATTTGTTCCTAAAGACCCATTTTGTGCCAATTATTGAATAATTTTTAGGTCTTGATACTAAGGTCCAAACATTATTCCTTTCAAATTGATTAAGTTCCTCTTGCATTGCATTAATCCAATTATGATCATTTTCAGCTTCTTCAATAGTTTTTGGTTCAAGTTGAGATACAAAAGCACAATGATTAAATACATCTCTAAGTGAAGAACGAGTTTTTACCCCATGCATAGGATCACCAATAATTAACTCCTTAGGGTGGTTGTGAACATATCTCCATTCCTTGGGTAGGTCATTTGTACCTTGAGGTTGTTCTTGAATTTTTTCACCTCTCTCATCTTGTTTGTCTTCTTGTTCCTCGTTCTCTGGAGTTGCTGAATCTTTCAGAGTGATCTCCTTCATACCTTCTATTAGAGGATCTGCATCATCAACATCCTCATTCTTCCTTGAAGGAAGATCGTTAGATTCATCAAAAACAACATGTATGGACTCCTCAACTACTAAAGTTCTTTTGTTAAAAACTCTAAAAGCTTTACTAGTGGAGGAGTAACCTAGAAAGATTGCTTCATCTGATTTTGCATCAAATTTACCAAGTCTTTCTTTACCATTATTTAATACAAAACATCGGCAACCAAAAACATGAAAATATGCAATATTTGATTTTCTTCCTTTCCAAAGTTCATAGGGGGTTTTCTTTAAAATTTGTCTAATCAAAGCACGATTTAAAATGTAACATGCTGTGTTAATTGCTTCCGTCCAAAAATATCTTGGAAGGTTGCTTTCACAAAGCATGGTACGGGCCATTTCTTCTAAGGTTCTGTTTTTTCTTTCAACTACCCCATTTTGTTGGGGTGTCTTAGGAGCAGAGAAGTTATGGCCAATTCCATTTTCATCACAAAAATTTTCAAAATCTTGATTTTCAAATTCAGTTCCATGATCACTTCTAATATTTTGAATTGAAAACCCTTTTTCATTGGTGACTTTTCGGTAAAATTTAGTGAAAATATGAAAAGTTTCATCTTTGTGTGCCAAAAAGAAAATCCAAGTAAAACGAGAGTAATCATCTATAATTACAAAACCATATCGTTTTCCTCCTAGACTAGTTGTTCTAGTTGGTCCAAATAAGTCCATATGCAAAAGCTCTAAAGGTCTAGAAGTTGAAACAATATTTTTGGATTTAAATGAAACTCTAGTTTGTTTACCTAGTTGGCATGCATCACAAATTCTATCTTTTCTAAAATTCAGTTTAGGCAAGCCAAGAACTAATTCTTTCTTAATTAATTTTGAAAGAGAATGCATGCTAATGTGTGCAAGTCTACGATGCTAAAGCCAACTAGTCTCATTAACTTTAGCATTCAAGGATACTAGGCATTGCATGTCTATTTTGGCTAAATCATTTAAATCTACCATATAAATATTGCCATGTCTATGTCCAATAAATTTAATGCCATCGTTAATAGGACTAGTCACAATGCAAACAGATGATTCAAAAATAACTTTATACCCTTTATCACAAAATTGACTAATGCTAAGTAAGTTATGCTTTAAACCTTTAACTAACAAAATATTTTCAATGTATTTGGAGGGAGTGATACCAATGTTACCTATCCCGATGATCTTTCCTTTGCCATTATCTCCAAAGGTGACCATCCCTCCATCCTTAGCATCAAGCATGATGAAATGTGATTCATCACCAGTCATGTGTCTCGAGCATCCACTGTCAAGATACCATTTTCTGTTTCCTCCTTGGGATGCTAGACACACCTGCAAACAAAAGTCAAATTTTTGTTTTAGGTATCCAAGCTTTCTTGGATCCTTTTTGGTTAGTCAAAATGGTTCCTTTTGGAACCCATATTTTCTTTATAGTTGAGTTTGCAGATTTATCAAAGAAGCAAGTGTATGACTTATGTCCTACTCTACCATATTTGAAACAAGTAATATTGGTAGACTTGTTACTTAAAGAATTTATATAAATATTTTTCAGATATTTTTATTTCTTTAAGGGGTTATAGTCAAGTCCAGCCTTATCATATACAGCTTTTTGATTATCAAGAATCATATTGAGTTTGTTTGAACTTAAGGTGAACTTATCTACTATTGGTTTCAGCTTGGCAATTTCGTTCTTTAAGCTTTGATTTTCTTGAAGCAAGGTGGATTTTTCAATTGAAAAGCTTTCAGCTTGTTTCACTAAGGATTGATTTTTCAATTTCAGCTCTTTGTTTTTCATTCCTAGTTTCTTTAATTCATCAATTAAATCATAGAATGCTTCATACAATTCTTCAAATGTAAATTCGCTAGGGGTTTCAGAAATTACCTCATTTTCGTGTGCCATAAGGCACAGGTTGGCTTGTTCGGTTGAGGTTTCCTCATCGGAGCTTGAGTCATCACTCGCACTCCATGTGGCCATCATTGCCTTTTTCTTGAACTTTTTGGGACCTTTCTTCAGTTGTGGACATTCGGATTTGAAATATCCTGGCTTCTTGCACTCGTAGCAGATAAGGGGTTGATCTTTCTCTTTGCTTTGTTCTCCTTTTGTGAATGGCCTCTTTCTCATCCCCTGTTTCCTTTTTCTTAGAAATTTCTTGAATCTCCGGGTGATGAGTGCCATCTCTTCATCCTGTTCTTCATCTTCAGTGTCATCAGTTTTCTCATCAGGATGAGCTGTGGATTTGAGGGCAATTGTTCTTTTCTTTTTGATTTCTTCCTCTTGATGTTGCTTCATGCTTAGCTCATGAGTCATCAAGGATCCAAGAAGCTCTTCTAGAGGTAGAGTGTTCAAGTCCTTCGCTTCTTGGATGGCAGTCACCTTGGCTTCCCAAGTTCTTGGCAATGACCTGAGAATCTTTCTTACAAGCTCACTGTTAGTATAGGACTTGCCAAGACTCTTCAAACCATTAATTATATCAGTAAAGCGAGTAAACATTACAGTTATGGACTCATCATGCTCCATTTTAAACAATTCATATTTATGCACAAGTATGTTTATTTTAGACTCTTTTACTTGATTTGTTCCCTCATGGGTTACTTCTAACCTATCCCATATTTCTTTAGCAGATGAACAAGTAGAAATGCGATTAAATTCGTTAGCATCAAGAGCACAATAAAGTACATTCATTGCTTTAGCATTTAATTGTGCCAATTTCTTATCAACCTCATCCCATTCTTTCTCGGGTTTGGTTGACTCCTCACCATCTATAATTTTAGTGGGTGTGTGAGGACCGTTCACTATGATACTCCACATATCATAGTCGAGTGCTTGAATGAATATTTTTATCCGAGCTTTCCAATAGGTGTAATTAGACCCATTGAAAAGTGGAGGTCGGTTGGTGGATTGCCCCTCGGCTAGAGAAGTACCGACATGGGTTGCCATATATCTTTGGCTCTTTGATTGTTTAGATCAAAGAAGGGCTAGAGCACCGGGCTCTGATACCACTTGTTGCCCAGCTATGCAACCCAAGAGGGGGGGTGAATTGGGTTTATAAAAATTTTAAACTTAACTAATGACTTATGAAAGATGTTTGTCAATAGCTAAATGAATGAGGAGAATAACCTTAGTTCAAGATTAATTGCCTAAAGCAAGAATGCAAGGAAATAATGAAGAGTTAAAGAGAAACAATTATGCACACCACAAACACAAGAATTTATAGTGGTTCGGTACCAACCTTGCACCTACATCCACTCCCCAAGCTCCTACTTGGGAATTCCAATCCACTAAACTTGTATTCAACCCGAATACAAACGTCGGAAACTCCGACACTAGCTGTCCCAAGCTAGTCCACTTGTTTTTCAGGTACAAGCCAATCCAATACACTCCGATTCTAGGTTCGGATCAACCTTCCCTTGTTTTGGAACCCCTCCAAAACAAAAACAATCACTCACAAAGAGTAAAACAGTTTATAGCACAAATAAGTATAAGAAAAGCTCCTTTAATGAGCGAATATAACTTTAAATACACTTTACTCAAGTGAAGAAGCCCCTTTTTGGATTTCCTCAAAGTTGGATGGGAATTGATTGAGAGCTTGAGGAGTTGGTGAGCTTTGATTGTTGGCTTCTTGAAGGCTTTAAATGAGCTCTTGATTAGGGTTGAAAAGTAGGCTTGAGAAACCATCTCTTTTGAATGCTCTTGAATGCTCTCTTGAATGCTCTTCAAATCTCTTTCTTTCTCTTCTTAATGTCTTGCTTATCCCTTTCAATCTCTTGCTTGTTTTCCACCTTTTGAAATCTTTTATAGCTTTAAGAAATAGAGAAAACATTCTAGGCAGAAAAAGAGCCGTTAGAGCATATTAAATGAGCATTAAAAGCACCTAAAACGGGTTAAAAACTAGCCGTTGCGGATAAATCCCGTCGCAGGGGTCGACTCATGAGTCGACTCATGCCTCAGGGGTCGACTCATGAGTCGACCTCTGTTGCAACAACCAGAAAATGGGTTTCTGGAAATTTTGGCCTAAAACTGCAGAAGTCGACTCACGAGTCGACTCATGCCTTGTGGGTCGACTCATGAGTCGACTCACAGGCCGTGCCAAGCCAAAAATCCAGCGTGCCAAGCTAAAATTCAGCGTGCCAAGCTGCTCATTGTGCCATGAGCTGACTCATGAGTCGACTCATGGATTTCAAACATGCATAACTTCAAAAATACAAGTCCAACAACAATGAAATTTTCACCAATAGATCACAAATCTTTTGCTCTACCAAATGATACTATTAAATCAGGGTTTTGGTAAAATTACGATTTTGCCCTTGAAGAGCACAAAGACTTTTTCAAATAAAAGTATTGGTATCCCTTCAATCTGCTTTGTAATCATCAAAATCAATCTAGGAGCAACACAATACTACATCAGTTTTCGATCCACTCTCGACCATAAACCATCAAGGAATCTCCCGCTAGCATAAAGAAAGGATAGCTTATCTCGTCTACAGACCTCTCTTGTCAGTTGCCAACCCCGCATTGGATTTTAGGCGGCCCCACTTCGGCTATTGATCCCTAATAGTTTCGATCAATTCGAGACTTCTTCAAAATTGACCATCATAGCCAAAGCAGAGTCATCATGACCGACTGTCATGATCGACTGTCGACTGTCATGACCGATTGACCGACTGACCATCATAGTCGACTGGCTGACTGATCATCATGGCCGATTGACCATCATTACCGAAGCAGCATCTTCATGGCCGTCTAATTTACAATCATGATACTATAATCGTGGGTAATAACTACATGCCACAACTGTTAGTGGATACAAATGATCCACTAACTCCATGATTATGGTCCGATAACTAGGATTAATTATCCCTTAGTGCCATAAAAAGTGGGACCACGTGCTTAACGGTTACACTCGAGTCATCTATAAAGGAGAGGTAAGGAAACAGACAATGATAAGATACTTCTGGGCAAATACTCTGCCACTTTTTATGTTCAACTTACTGTTCGTCCACTCTCCATTGATTTAGACATCGAAGGATCTCCATCGGATACAATTCCAGCCAGTGGACTTTCTTTTTGCAGGTAGTTCTTCATCGACATCAAGCACTCCGGAGGATTGACCGCAACACCAAGCAATGCAGTCAGTGTTGGCAAAAAAATTGGGGGCGAATGTAGCTCAGAAATAATGGCAAGGAAGGTCCAGCATTGTTGGGCAAAAGGACATATCACAATAACATGATCAGGGTCTTCAATAGCATCAGCACAAAGGTCACAATGACACCAGGAATCTTATAATATGCCTCTCTGATTTAAAACAAGTTTACATAGCAGGCAGTTACATACTAATTCCCAAGGAAAGCATTTTGACCCTCATCAGGACAATGAGATCCCAGATCTATTGAAAATGTTGAGTATGAGAGCCAGACTCGAGCAAAGAAAGAACAAAAATTATATCTGATAGAGAGACATTCACAGTGTTCGAGATGCACCAATATAGTTGATCTAGCCATGAGCGTAAGCAGATAGGGATTTGTATAATAGTATGCTTCAAGTCAGTATTAAAATAAAAGGTAAGAGCTTATGAGTTCCATTGCTGGTCTGTTGTTATAAAATCTGCAACGCTAAAAGCAACCAAATTAGTTTCAGAGTTGACAAAGGTGGGAAGCAGGATAGAGACACATTAAAAATCCATGGATCATAATAAGCATTGATAGAAGTGTCAGTTCCCAGCATCCACATTAAATAATTCTACACTTGAGCTCCAAATAGCACTTATTTTGGTCCCAAATGGTTGAACTTCTGTGAGGGCTACGATAACCAATCCAAGTGTCACAGAATTTGTGTTTAGATTAAATCAGTTGGGCCTATAAAGAGGTAGGATGAAGAATAAGATTAGTAGCAATTTTATCCATTAATACCAGGTACCTAGTTCTCAAAGGCTATATACCAAGGCCACCCCGACTTTCAGATTTACAAATTTTAGACCAAGCAAGTATTTGAAGATCCCGATGATTAGAAGGGTGGCCCTATAGGAGAGCATGGAACTCTTTTTCTATAGAGTTAAGGACTAAAATGAATATAGAGGGGAATGGAAGAGAAAACTCAAATGTGAAAGGGTTGCCCCACTAGTGAAGGAGAGGGCCTTCCATTTCCACCCGGAGATTTTATTATCCAGCTTCCCCATGACATGACATAATAGAAGTCAGGAGAGGATAGGGTAGTAGCAGATAGTGGAATACTTAAGTATTCCAAACCCCACTTTTAATAGACAGATGAAAAATATGCGGAATTTGTTCCTCGATAGAAGAACTGACCTTGGGGCTACAGAAGATATAAGACTCTGAATGATTAGTAGCCTGTCCGGATGCAACACAGTAAGCATCGAGAATTGACTTCAAGGTAATAGCATCTTGAAAAATAGCTCTGGTGACCAACAGGCAATCATCGGTGTATAGCAAATGAGAAAATTCAGGTCCTTGTGGTCTTGGTTTATAAGCCTGAAGCAACCTCATTTGAATTGCTCCATGCAAGCAAGTCAAAAATAGCTCAAAGCTAAGGATTGGCATAGACCACAAACAATAGAGAACCAATCCGAGAGAGAGCTATTAATAAATAAGGCAAATTGAAAATGAGAGATGCATGCAATTATCCAGGAGATAATGTTGCTACAGAATTTAAAAGCTTGAAGGAGTTTGGTCAAGAAGCCCCAGTGAAATCTATCAAAGACTTCGTATCAAGCCTGAGCTTCATGTGGGAGAAGCTTTGTGAAGAGAGTGCATTAACTTCTGGGCCAACAAAGTGTTATCAATAGTGTTCTTTTTTGGAACAAATGCAGCTCAAGAGGAAGAAACAAAAAGAGGAGTAACCTTAGGTATCCTGTTGACAATGATTTTGGTAATAATTTTATAAATAATACTACAAAGACTTATAGATCAAAAATCTTGTGCTAAGAATGGATTGGAAACTTTCGGAAGGAGAGCAATAAAGATTTGTTTCCAAGAAACTGGCATAATAGAAGTTAACTACATATATGAAAAGTTTTACCATGTTTCATTGAAATCCGCTAAACCTATAGAATCACAGTTCTAGGGTAGCGATAGTTCTATGAGCTCATCTCACCCATCCCCAAATTTAGTTTACTGGGTACCCACACTAGATGATCTAGTTAAGGTTAATTTCGATATTGGTACGAAGGAGAAGCAGGGTTGGGTTACATTATTCATGACCATTACGACATTGTTCTTCAACTTGGAACTATTAAAACCCAAATTGCAATTGTTCCCTGGGTTGAACTCTCAACTGCTAGGACTGCCTTATGTATTACTATTTAATAGTTTGGTCAAATAAATATATGGTTAGAAGGAGACACCCTCACTATAATTAAATGGATAGAGCAATATCAACAAAAACTGTCTCTGCAATCCTCCATTGTTCATTTTCAAAATCCTTTTCTTTGTGACATAGTTCACTATGTAGCTTCTTTGAACTCCTTCAGAGTGTCTCATATCTTTTGAAAAACAAATCAGTCCACGGAGAGCTCAGCCAGGCTCACTCAAACAATAGTCTCCTATTCTACTACATCCCTTCTTGCATGGATAACAACTCCAATAATAGCCGACAGTGCGGGGTTTCATTTCTTCATTTGTAATTATTTTTTTATTCTTTTTTAACTTCAAGCTTATAACTCGGGTTGGCAAAATATGATCCAATCCATCAATTCGATTCGTATTCAATCCGTCATAAATAGATTTGAGTTTAGACTAAACGGATTTGGATCATAAACGGATCGTCCCGTTTAATCCATTTAATAATTGGATCGAATTTGAATTTTAGATATACGATCCATTTAACCTGTTTAATATCCAGATCGGGTTGAGTCAGATAATCTATTTAACCTGTTTAATCTATTTCTGACCCATTTAACCCAACTTATTTAACCTGTTTAATCCATTTAAGACCTATTTAATCTGTTTAAAATATGTTTAACCTATTTTTGACCCATTTAACTTGACATGTTCAACCTGTTTAATCCATTTAACCTAATTTGACCTTTTAATAAACGAGTTAAACGGATCGGGTCGAGTTACCTGTTTAATAAACAGGTTAAGTTCAGATTTGAATTTTTGACCCATTTAATAAACAGGTCGGATTTGTGTTGACGATTTTTTGATCTGACCTATTTATGACCTGACCAGTTTATGATCTGATCCGATCCGATTGCCATCCCTATTTATAACCCTCTTTATATATCAAAAAAAAAGTTGCTAATATTATGTGTCTTCTAAGATAATATTGTCAAATAAGAATGCCAGTTTATGTCTAGTTTGGTCAAAGAATCTTTTATTAATTGGGAAGTGATATATAAGAAAAATATGACAACTCCCTTTTTTTTCTTGGTAAATACAAATCCTATTTTCATACCTATTATGCTTTAGGGCTAAGCTGGTTCCATTGCTATTGTTAATTTCTTGTTTATGCATTATAACCCTATCTTTATCCACAAACATGATCTCTAGCCTTGTCAGATCCCTTCTTCCTCTCAACCTTGAACAGATTGAGTAGATTATAATCACATCCTTCCTTTATTCTTTTCTTGATCATTATAAAAACCTGCTACATATCCTACTCCTATCATAATGTTGATAATTTAATGGTGATGGTGCATGTCATCTAAGAATTCATAGTGAATTTTTACACTCTATTCTCTCAAATCTTTCCAGGATTTTCTAATCAATTTAGTTCCCTTTTTTCTATTATGTTATGTGAAGAACATGTTGGAAGAAGGCAATTGAAAAAAGGTTTCAAAATATTAAATTATTAATTCCTTTCAAATATTGTTTAAGATGGACTTTTTTTTTGGTTATTCTATTATTTGAGGTTTTGCACCATAAAATAATATCATTTCATTAGGATATACATCAAGTATACCCCACAATATACCATAACATGTTTATTCATTTTTAAGCTCCAAATTTTGTTATAGGTAGGTGTGCAAATGGATCGGATCGGATCGGATCATGAGTGATCTCGATCCGACCCAGTCCCTTGATCGGATTCTAATGTTGGACCCAGATCCAATCCAATTGAAAATTGGATTAGATTGGATCAAGTCTACAATCAAAAAGTCTGTCCCATTAGATTATTTGAGTCGGATTGGATCTATGTATAATCCGGTCTCAATCAAAAAATTTTGGATCTGGTGCGGGCTCAAATTCTGATCGGATCTTGTTTGTATGATAAACCAGCATATGCGTGAAGTTTATGATAAAAGAAATATATATTACTTTACATTGGTTATTAATTTATAAGTAATTTATCAAAATTTTACAGTCAAATTGAGTAAAACTGTATGAAAATAATAATACTATAAGAGCATTTAGAATTCTAATTCCACTTTATTTGTTCAATAGTTTACATGTTTGATTCAATACTGAATTCGGATCGGATCAGATCGGGTCGGATTTGAATTCAGTAAATTCAGATCCGATCCGACATATTGAACGAATTGAATTTTAAAATCTGACCCGATTTCATGGATTCTTTAAAATGAATTAGATCGAATCTAAATGGATCGGATGGAGTCGGATCATAAATCGACTCGACCCACTTGCAGCTTTAGTTATAGGTATGACAAACTCCGTTAGCCTTGAGCTGCTCATCTGCACTCGTTGGGGCAACCAATTGATCAAATCATTTTAGTTTTCATTTTTAATATTGTGATTCTCTATGAAAAGTTCGGGCTTTGATTCATGCATACCCTCCAATCGTGGATTATAATCGAGCACTTCAAAAGAAAGTTCTTTCAGAAAAATCTTTAGATAAAGTAGTTTTTTTTTTTTTGACTCTCAAAGGGAGTACTTCTGGTTGCATCCCTGCCCACGTGAGCATAGTTGAAGGGTTTTTTTGTGTATTTGTTCTAAAATTATTAAGATGTATGAATTGGATTTCGTTTGGGTGACGTCGAGCAAGATTAATTTCTTATAATACTTTCTCAATGTCAACTGAAACCATCGAAGTCTAATCCCACGTAGCATCAAACAAATTCGGTTAATTTCTCAAATATTTCGAATACCATACGCCGTCCCGTAAGGCCGAAACCAGCCCTCTTGTCGCCGCAAATGAATTGCGGCCTACCGTTTTGAGACTCTCATCCAGCTTGAGCTGACGGTTACCACCTCTTCACAACACAAAGGGTCGACTACCACTTTCTTAAATACGTGCATAGCAATTCATATGCGAACACTACATCTACCGTCTGTTTAGGCCCATATAACTCCAGCTAGTCCGTTGGTACACTCAGGAGAAATGAACGGATGGGATGTTTCTCCGCCATAACACGAACGGCCGATCGGATTCTGCATATAGTTTTTATATACACGTCAGAGAATAACATTTTCCGCAGAGAACGTTCTCATGCCCTCTTCGAGTAACCTGTCAATCATTCAGTCGCTGCATTTTCTGTTTTGTGTTTCATCCGGGATCCGCTTTAGCGGCCATCGACTCAAGCCCGACGTGGCCCAATAAGCAATCGAGATACGGTCCTGCGGGCGGTGATTAGATCCCTCTGCTCTCTTTAAGAGGGATCTCGTAACTCTCTGCCATTCGAGTCTCGTTGCTCTCTCCCCCGTTTCTTCTTCCGCTCCATTAGAGACTCCGCTATCTCGCCCGATGGAGAGCTTCGCCATCGGCCGGCCGCTCCCCTCCTCCTTCTCCGCCGCCTCCCTCATCCGCCACCTCCCAGTCTCCTCCCTCCCGCAGCCATCAGCCGCCCCCATCTCCCTCCGCCGCCGCCCCCTCTTCCCCCTCACCTCACCCCTCCGCCCCGTCCCCCTCCCCCTACCCCTCACCCGACGCCAAAAACCATCCCTTTCCTCCGTATGCGTTGCTTCCTCGCCTGAGAAAACCCCGACCCCCACCTCTTCCCCGCCCCCGGCGCCGTCGCAGGGGGCGAAGCTCGTTCCCCTAGCGATCTCCGTCGCCATCGGCCTCGTTGTCCGCTTCCTCGTTCCCCGGCCCGTCGAGGTCACCCCCCAAGCCTGGCAGCTCCTAGCCATCTTCCTCTCGACCATCGCGGGCCTCGTCCTGAGCCCGCTGCCGGTGGGCGCTTGGGCGTTCCTCGGCCTCACCGCCTCCGTCGTCACCAAAACGTTAAGCTTCTCTGCAGCATTCCGGGCCTTCACGAACGAAGTGATATGGTTGATCGTGATATCCTTCTTCTTCGCGAGGGGTTTCGTGAAGACCGGGCTTGGGGATAGGATTGCCACTTACTTTGTGAAGTGGCTAGGGAGGAGCACGTTAGGGCTGTCGTATGGTCTCACGATCAGTGAGGCTTTCATTGCTCCAGCGATGCCCAGCACTACTGCCAGGGCCGGCGGTGTGTTCCTTCCGATCATCAAATCGTTGTCGCTCTCAGCTGGGAGCCGGCCGGGGGATTCTTCGTCCAAGAAGCTCGGGTCCTATCTGGTCATGTCTCAGTTCCAGGTTAGGGTCTCTTCTTGGCTCCATCTTTTTCCTTATCTTATCGCCTCTTTTAATTTTCATTGGAACGTGAAATAAAAACGGATATTTTTTCTTTTGCGTATATTACAGTTATGGATTCATGCATCACTTGACAGAACTCTTTTGATTGTTATGATGATTAGGCTTTCCAGAAGGCAAGGTTTTATTTTCACACCCCGAAAAGGCCATTACGTGAACAGCGGCACCTGCAATAGCGTGATAGTTTTAGTTATGACTTTCGGGTTCTTCCTTTAATTGTGATGTCTTGAATCGCATAAAACCGAAGGAAGAACTATTGCATTCATTTTTGCTTATTCTTACTACTATTTGCATAATGAACAGAGTGCTTGCTCTTCTTGGTCATTTGGGTAATCCAGAAGTGATGACAATTTTCTGTCTCCAAGTTTAGGGTTTGGAAGAATTAATTTAACCTTAACAGGACATGCTTAATCAGGCAAAGGTCATTTTTGTGCACAGAGGGGGTACACACAAATTATGGAATTAATTTGTTGAAGTGCAGGTAAATACATGCATGGTTTGAATGATTTAGTATGCTATGATGCGGTTCTCTGATTAAGACTGTAGTAGCAGCAAAGTAAATCGACTCTTAACTTATACTGGATTCCAAACACTCTAAAATGCATGGCAAGCTGTAGTTTGGACTTTTCTATTCAAGAACAATTTTACTCCTAAAATAATTTCAGAGTTCTTATGGATTCTGTGATTTATTTTTCATGACCAATTTTAGTGTGGTCACTGTTGTTGTAGAAAGTGCTTTTCATATTCAACACAATATCATATGTTTTTCAAAAAAATGATGGATGTGTGTTTTACCAAGGCCTTTGTTTTGAGGTGGTACATCTAGGCCATATAGGCTAACTCATGCTACATGCCCTAGCACAAACCCACAGATTTGCACTAGGAACTAAACCACTTACAGCACTTGTCTACATTTATGGTGCATCCACATTTCTTTTTGTGACGTAATAAAGGCTTGAGGCGCAAGATGCCTAACCAACTCAAGTAAGGAGTCGTTGCACAAAGAAAATGTATAGCAGCTGACCTAAGCTTTTACGGTAACCACATATTGCTATTGTGTCTCTTTTTTCTAATATCTTACATTAAATGATTTGACAATTGTTAGGTGGAGTTTTGATCTGTATATTGTCTCTATATGGTTTCAAATTTAGTGTACTCTTGTACATGAGGGCAAGGGCTTCATAAACAGGCTTGGAAATCATTCGGTCCTTATTGGCTTCTTTGCAAGTTTAGAACTGATTTCTGTTACTAGATCCTTTGTGGCAGTTATGAATCCATTGTGACCAATTAGGGAGGTTGATTGACTTTTGGGAGGTTATAGGCTATCTATTGGTAACAGTGACAATTGGCCTGACCTAAGCTAATCATGTTCAAATGGTTGGAAGGGATATGCATAAGGCTATATTTAGTTTCATGTAGAATTTAGGCTAGAGGCAGTCTTATGTGTCATTTTCTTTTTGTGTTGGACCTTCTTAAATGAACAGGAAGATATTTCAGATGGTTGAGATAGGGAGTTGAGTGCCTTCTAATCATACCGTAAGAGCAAGGACCTATTGTAACATTGGTTCCATCCTCTTAGTCTTTTAAAATGAAGGAAAACACATAACAGTGAACTACCAATCAAAGTCGGAGGTTTCATAAAGTTTTTTCCTTAACCAGTGGTCTCCATGTGATACTCTCATGAATTGCCATATTCCTAATTCACCTTTAATTGTCTATCAATGCCGTAGACCATAAATTTCCTAAGGAAAATGTCACTCTAGAATGTACGCTTGTGATTTCCTTATTTCTCATCTTCTGAAAGCAATGTTAGTTAGAGATGCCTATGTATACTTTGTGGTCAACAATTAAGAGGTTCACAGTCATGATGAGTATGATGTATAATTTTTATTTATTTACTTCATGTGGTGCAGAGGTTTATGGTTGAAAAAGGAGCTTGAGGTATTGCAGAAGGTTGTTTAATTTGGGACCCCTGAGGGGGAAGAATCTGTGGATTATGATTTTGAGTGAAGAAAGGGTTTGGACAAGTCCAGTCAAGGATATTTAGGCAGGTGGTGATGCTTGAGGCAAGATGAACTTGTTACTTGTTGATTGCATGTGATACTTTATTTTTTTAGAAGCTTTTCTATGGATTTGACTTTTTTGTTTTAATCTCTTTTAATAGTTTGGCCATGTATGGAGTTGGTATGCATGACTTGTCATGGTGGATAAGACCTAAAATTTGTGCTTAGGTTAGACATGGGTTGACTATTGTTTAATCAAAGTTTGGCATATTGACCATCTTAGCTTTCTAGTTTGTGTGAAAAGCTATCATGGTGTATATTTGGAGGAATTTGATTCTGTATGGCTATGTGAGGTTAGAAAAATCAAAATTAAAAATCAAGTTTCTTAAGTTTGGTGGACATTGAATGTGGAGGAGCCTTAATATAATGGATAATGAGGGTGCTAAGGTTCAATGCATAGAGGAAAGTGGGTTAATTTTATTACCTGTGAGTTGTGATAGCTCATATAAAATTTTAACCTGATTATTTGCTTTTTAGAAGGGTATCTAGATTTAAGGGTTTGAGGTGGGGTTGGCCCTTGGCCCTTGACTTATAACCTTATTTTGGAATTCTCAATCAATTTTGCATTGATGTTGCCATTGGTAACATGCTCTTGTTCGTGCATTGTTTGTAATATTGATACTTGATAGTTTAATGTCTTCCAGGAAAAATTTAATAAGCTAAGTAGCTTGAAGAGTTTGAAAGTTTGTATAGGGTGGTTATAGCCATTAATTAGCCCAGTGCTACTATCATAGGGGTGGATTCTTTGATTAAGGATGGAACTAAACCTCTTTATTGCACATTGTTTGGGAAGCTTATTGAGTATTCGGGCCTACTATTTGATTAATGAAGCTAGTGAGAAGATGACTATTTGGTTCTAGGATGCTCGAGAGTGGAAGGGCTAGTATATTTCTCAGGGAAGTCACGTCAATTTAGTTAACGTTGGTCAAACTACAAACAATTGGTGCAAGATAAATCAAGGGAATCCAGAAGGTTTCATAGTAAGGGAGGTGGAGCTGGGAGGGGTTTTCTCATTAGTAATTTGGTAGATGTTTGCGGACAAAGTGAGGTGGGATACTTCTAGGAGTGAAAATTTGATGACGCAAGAGGTTAGACATGTTTTGGAGTTAGTCTTGCACTGGGTGTGCTAATCCATACATATAAAGTGTTTTGCAAATTTAGGTATCTTTTTGAGAATTATTAATTTTTTTCTTAATTTCTCAATTTTCTTCTGCTTTGCCTCATCCTCCCATCTTATTCTTTTCTTTCTTTAAGAACAGCAGTACTTTGACAACAACTCGTACTTCTTTTTTTACTGATGTAACTTAGCATTGTTATTTCCCTTTCACTCTTATTTTCTAGATCCCATTTTTCATTTGATGCATTGGATTAGTTTCTATTTTGATCCAGCACATTCTTAGCTTCTGGGGAGTTACATCATTTGGTGATATCGACAAGTATTTTGGGAGTGATGATGTTTTTGAGCCTACGGTGTGGGGGTTGTGTGCATCTACTTATGTTGTCGCATTTGGCAACTAAAATGATTTAATGACATGCTAGATTTGAATTAGTAATAGAACATCAAATCAAGTGATACTAGTAGTTGAGATTAGACAGTTTTTAGATAATCCAAGGGCTGAGGTGGCACTGTTTTGATGGGTAACTCTTTTCTGATCCCATCAAAAGAGCTGTATGGCCCTTTATTCCTTTTTCCTTCTGCCTAGGCCTCCCTCTCTTTCTTTCATCTATACGAATGAGTTGGGCCCCTCTCTTGTCTTTTCTTTTTGGGTGATGCGTATACTTTCTCTTTGCTTATCGGAGTTCTCGAGTCTCAAATGATCGAATAGAGGAAGGGCACTCTTGAGTTTCGAATGATTGGATGGGAGAGTGGGGGGGGGTGTGGGTGATTGAATGAAGTGATTGAACCAACGAAGGGCTTACCTGTCAGCAAGGGCGAGACGAGCAGGATGTGTGAGCTAATGGGAGAGAGAGAGAGACAGAGAGGAAAACTGGAGCCAGTAGCTGACCAGTCTAGTTTGGTACACCTAGCAATCCATGACATTAATTATGTTTACTCTTTCTGGTGAGAAGTACTGCAGAACATGTTGATTTTAGCTATTGTAGCAGCAACCTTTTGTATTCCTTGCCTTTCTCTGTTTTTTTCTTTTAAAGTAATTTATAGAAGTCACATGTAATGACATTATCATTTTTCTTCCTCCCTTCATTCTGTTATTTTTCTATTTTTATGACTCATTTATTACTTTTGTTTGGTGCATGGCAGTCAGCTTGTAACTCAAGTGCCCTTTTCCTAACTGCTGCAGCTCAAAACCTCTTATGTCTTAAATTAGCTGAAGAACTTGGGGTTTGGCTTGCAAGTCCATGGGTATCATGGTTCAAGGCTGCAAGTTTACCTGCCATTGTTTCTCTTCTAGCTACTCCATATATCTTATACAAGATCTTTGCCCCACAAGTCAAAGATACACCAGATGCACCTGCTTTGGCTACCAAAAAACTGGAGCAGATGGGGCCTGTAACGAGGAATGAATGGGTCATGGTTGGTACCATGGTTCTTGCAGTTTCTCTGTGGGTCTTCGGGTAAGTAATTATGGTACTGCTTAATTGATGGAACCAGGCATGTTACGGAAAGAATATTGCTTCATTTTATTAGTTGTGCAAGTAGATTGGTGTCAGCTGATGATATTATGTTGTCTCTAGCTTGGACTGTGCACCCAGGACTTGTCAATATAGTTAGTTGGTCCCTATAATGCAAGTCCATGGTGAAGACTGAAAACTTGTTAAGACAGAAATTCAAGTTTTGCTATTTTTGTGAATGACTATGATATTAATGATGCTAAGGCAGTAGTTCACTTTGTAATGTCTATATATTTATTAATTGATACAACATGAATGAAATCTAAGTTCAGTTATTGGTTATGGTAAAAGATCTTCCATCCTATGAGTGAACAAGAGCAAGTGACAAGGGAGCTGGTTGAGGTTGACTTATTGAATTCTATTTTTCCATTGGTTAGATATACTTTCAAATGGTCTAGCCATTTTTCATGTTAAATTTTTGGAGCATGCATGCATAAATGCTGGTCATGTGCTGGTAGATACAGCAAGCTTATCGCACCCGCATAGTGAACATGAGATGCTTTCTCTTGTTACTCTTTATCTGAATGCATTTTAAGAAACAATCTCAAGGTTATTTGCTGCACTTTTTTGCTTAGTTAAGAAGCTCAATGTTAAGAAGTTGTTGGTTTCTGTACAGAGAGGCTCTTGGTATAGCAAGTGTTGCTGCAGCAATGCTTAGCTTATCCATCCTTCTGCTTCTGGGTGTTCTGGATTGGGATGATTGCTTATCTGAAAAGTCTGCATGGGATACTTTAGCTTGGTTTGCAGTTCTAGTTGGAATGGCTGGCCAGCTTACAAATCTTGGGATAGTGACATGGATGTCTAGTTGTGTGGCCAAGTTTCTTCAGGCCTTCTCACTGAGCTGGCCAGCAGCATTCTGTGTTCTCCAGGCATCCTACTTTCTCATCCACTACCTATTTGCAAGTCAGACTGGGCATGTTGGAGCCTTGTACTCGGCATTTCTTGCCATGCACTTGGCAGCTGGTGTTCCTGGTGTGTTGGCAGCACTAGCCTTGGCCTACAACACAAATCTTTTTGGTTCATTAACACATTATAGTAGTGGTCAGGCAGCTGTGTACTATGGAGGTATTCTCCTGTTCTCTTATATTGAGTTCAAGAAACCATATTGTTGTACACGATTGTTCACAATTTAAAGTTATGATTAACTTCCAGAAAAATCATCTATTTTTTCAAATTTTCAGGCTCTTCAATCTTGGAAAACTTGGTGAGGCATGGAAAATTTTAGTTTTTTATTTAGTGGTACACTGGTACTGGTAATTAGATATTAAAATGAAGTGCAGGAAATCTGGAAGTCAAGCTTTAAGTTAGTGCTTCTAATAGCTGTCAGATAAGCATCCTTGATTTTTAATTTGATACCCTGTATCCGATCCTTAGGCATCCGTTCGTTAATTATGTTTATAGAAAAGTCTTCTGTCGTGTTTTCTTTATGCTGGTATATGTGGTTGATATGATTATCACTACTTGTTGTTTTCTGCAGCTGGATATGTGGAGCTTCCTGATGTATTCAGGCTGGGCATTGTGATAGCCATGATTAATGCTTTGATCTGGGGAGCTGTTGGAACATTTTGGTGGAAATTTTTGGGGCTGTATTGAGGATGGAGATACTGTAAGTTAAGTTTCCCTCATGGCAATGAGAAGAATTTTTTCCATAATTTATTCTGGAAGCACTTCTGTCTTCTTTCTACAGTCTTCAAAGTTTTGATGATCAAAAGAGACTGAGTCCAAGATGATGACATTGGTATCTCTACTTCAATTTTTTTTTTTTTCTCTCATTCTGTGGATCTTCTTTCCCATATTTGTACACACTGTCATTGTTGGCAATGTTTATTGTTGCTCCATTAGATATTTTTACCTAGATGAGAACATGTTTTTTTTATATCTGAATAATGAAACATCAGTGGGTGTTTGCATTGCATCTTAATTCTAATGGCAATCCCTTCATTCTGATCTGTCACCTGTTATGTGTTAGACTGACTGAATTCAGATGTCTTTTGATTGACTTTGTTCTCATTTCATTTATGCCTGAGAGGGCAATTGATGGCCTCTAAACTAAGAGGATGAACGAATCGCATTTAATAAGTATGACTTCCTGTGATGCAGCTCCACATATAAAAAAAAAAGGAACAAATGAATGACCGACACATTAGAAAAGGGAAAAAAGAGACAACATTTGCATAATGAGTTTTATATTTGGAGAACTCGAAAATTAAAAATTAACATGTGCACGTATGATTCCTGTTATAAGTTGTGCAGATTGGATGCTTACATACATGAGTCATGATGGATAAAGTTTGTAAATTGCCCGAGGCTGTATTTAAATTAGTTTAACTAGTAGATAATTTTCATAAGTTGATGCTATGATTAGTCCCAGGATGCTATATTTCATATTTACACAGCATGGTACACTGAATGCATCAATCTCGTCAGATACAGAGTAGAACTCTAGAAAATCAATAAGTGAAATGGATAGTGGTGATAGTTTAACAATATGTTGGTTTAGTTTTCAGGTAATTAGAATAAAGAAATATGTAATATTTAGTTTTCATGCTTCAATAATAATGTGACAAGAATATAAGTGATAATAACAATAGAAAGAAGCTGGTCGAGCATATTTATAGTAGTGGAAAAAATGGCAGAGATAATCACACTCTTCTTCTTCTTCTTTTCTTTTATTGGTAAGAATCCTACTTCTCAATTAAAGCATCTTTGTCTAAGCACATCTACCGAATGAAGGTCTGCCATGGCAGTGCCACCAAGATCAAATACAAAGTTTCTCCTTGGTGCTCATCTTAATTCATGTTCTGCCCTGGCTAACATGGGCTTCGTATTCTGTTAGCTAAAAAAGTGGCAATGTTTGGACTGAGTTGGAGACGGTGTGTGATGGAGGTCTTTTCTAGATTACAGCTCCTTGAAATGAAATAACACAACTTATCTGTCGCTGACCTTTGTGATTGCTTAGTGATTCTTACACTAATTGAAGGGGAACTAATGAAACCAATGTTAGGGAGTTCCATTGTAAGTTTCCTACTAAAGATTTAGTCTAGTTGAACTGTTTCCTGCCGTCATTTTTTCCTTCAACAATCAGCTAGAAATTTGATTATTGTTGTCTAGTTGGATATAGAATTGGAATTCGGAGAATGAGGAAACATATTGAGAACAAATGAAGTCATTTGATTTTCACAAATGATCTCTTATAATCATGGAAATTGATACCGTGCAAATGTATTGGTAATGCTGATGCCCCTTCTATAATGATTACCAATGTGTTATGTGCTCATCATGTTATAACAGTCGTGCAAAAGTGACATTTTCTGTTTTTCTGCTTCTAAAACTTTTTTGAGGGCCTACTATTTAGAAATTAATTAAATCTAGACCAAGAAAATGGGACTGTGGGTGGGGTCCAGTTATTTTTTAGCAGGCAGTAATGCAGTTTGGAGCCTTAACTTCCATTTCAGGAAAGTGTTCTTATTTGTAATTGGAACTTTTTATGCCTGTCAATCGAAACATTTGGGAAAATGGCAACATGGATGCATACTAGGAGGGTGCCAACTAGTGTAGTTGGTGAAGTCATTGGGGGTTGGTATCCATGACCTGGGTTGGAGCCATGCCCTCATCTGATTTTGGGCCAGGTTTCTTCCCATCCTAGTTCTTAAAAAAACATGCGCATATAAACAGAAGTTCATTGAAGATTCAGATGAATGAGTGGCGTTCTGATAGGCTTTTGTTGAACTTTGAGAAAAATACACTCCCCTCCTCTCTCTCTCTCTCTCTCTCTCTCTCTCTCTCTCTCTCTCCCTCCGCTTAATTACATGCAACTTCTTTGAAGATGAGTTATATCTTCTAGTAAGGGTTTACATGCCTCCCCTCCTCTCTCTCTCTCTCCCTCTCTCTCCGCTTAATAACATGCAACTTTCTTTGAAGATGAGTTATATCTTCTAGTAAAAGGGTTTACATGCCTCCCCTCCCCTCCCCTCCTCTCTCTTTCCCTCTCCGCTTAATAGCATGCCACTTTCTTTGCAGATGAGTTATATCTTCTAGTAAAAGGGTTTACATGGTAGAAAACAACTTCAAAAAAGGATGATTTTGCTGTTACAAGATTCTATTCCTAGATGTCTCTTAAAAATGCGGATGTAGAAAACATTGGCATAGATTTGTTTTTCCCTTTCTTGTGAATATAACATGGTTATTGAAAACCCATTTAAAAACAAGATGCTGAAGCTATAACAGATGTATTTTCTTGTTTAACTATGGCCACAACAACAATCCATGCATGTTTTTGTTATCATACGTTAAACTCCCTGTACGAAGCAAAAGTTAACCAGGCTTTATGTGTACGATAAGATCGTAAGAGTCAAGTTCAGCAAAGAATGTTCTGCAAGGATCGTAGAAGCAGAAATTACTGGACAATGTTGGCGAGTACATTCGTCAACTGCACTCTCTTGAGCATGTTCCTAATAGCAGTTCTCCTGCTCTTGCCACGCATATCTATAAACTGTAGAAATTGAAAATTTTGCCCCTTAATAATTTGCACTGTCTGTTTCTGCCACCTTGATTTCTCAGGCATAGACCTCAGACAAAAGCAGACAATTGAAACTGGTAGTTTTGTGTTTTTTAATGCTTGTCGTTTTGGAGCCATGTAGATTAGTTCATGTTATAAATGTTGTGAAGGGTGCACCTTTCTTCCATGGAGAGATCCTATGTTCAAACGAGTATGGAGGGACATTCACAGTTCTCTGACAAAGAAAGGGGTCTAGAAATTTTGTATTTGACCCCTGAAGAAAGTTTGAAATAACTAAGCCTGGATCTCATTGATGCATGGTAACATGTTCATGTTGCCAAGTGGTTCTAACAATCACCTAAGGCTATATTGGTTGGATCAATTATAAGAGTTTGCATATCTTTCGGTGTCAATGAGCCCAATATTGGTATCTTTATGGTCATTGCTTAGAGTTTTCTTAAGTTTATTTTTATCAGTGCCGTAAGGGTCTTAAACAAATTGCTCCAAGGCAGTTAATAGGATGAGTGCGGCCTCTGCTCGTCAAATGATTATCGTAACCCAATAAATCGATTCCTGGAAGGCTGGAACCACTCATCTACTTGGATGTGGTTTAGCAGTCATAGCGTCCCAACAAGTTCAACATGCAGTTATCTGGTATTTGCTTAATTTTGAGATTTATAATTCACAGTAAGCTCTTAATTTCTTAGGATATGATGGTTAATCTTTTAATTGATTTTGTTGCGGCCAATCTCCTCGTCGCCTGGTCGCCGGGAACGAGCGCTTGTAAAAAGAAAGTCTACACTGGCCGGAAGCGGCCCCGGCGGGGACCCTCCGACGATCAAGTCAGAGAGGTGACTGGGCAACAGTGAAACGAAGACAGAGAGCTCAATCGAGAGAGAGTGAGAAAGGGAGCAAGTCTGGGAGTTTTTTGGAAAAGGACTCCTCGCACTGTTGCCTTCCCCGATATATAGAGTGGAGCAGGGTATGGCGCCGTTATTAATGGCGCGGACAATTGAGGAATTGTCAACTCATTGCAGAATGTCAGAGTCACCGTAAAGATGTCAACTCACCGTGGGGCCGTCAAATCACTAGGGTTGACCATCCCATAGGCGGGATAATGCCGCTAGACGGTAGCGCCGCTATCAGGACTGACAGCCTCTGGCGGTAGTACGGCGCCTGGAGGAGCCGTCCGACCTTGGGTCGGTGACCAGCCGAGGGGCGTCGGGTAGAGCTTCGGACTCCTCCTATGGTCAGTCGGATACGTCAGGGGAGTCGGGCACCGGATCCCCTGGTGCAGTCGGTCGGCAAGGCAGAAAGGGTCTGCCCGACCGACGTACCTTCGATCGGTCGATCGGCTTCAGTCGATCGATCGGTCGGTTGATCGATCGGTCGGTCAATCGATCGGTCGGTCGATCGGTCGGTCGGCCGGTCAGTCGGTCGGTCGATCGATCGATCGGTCGGTCGATCGATCGATCAGTCGGTCGGTCAGTCGGTATATCCCAACAGTTGTCCCCTCACTCCTGAGCCTGGCGTCGCATTACCCCGTGTCACCACGCAGGCAAAAGGAGTGGATTCCTTGCCACATCCTGGACCGAGTTTGCCGATCTCACCGATAGATGGTCCGGTCAGGTCGATGTCAGACGTCCCGTTGTTTGATGATGGGACGTCAAACAATCCGGTGCTAGGCGATCGGGTGTCGGACGATTCGGTGTCAGGAGATCGGGTGCCGGACGATTCGGTGTCAGGCGATCGGGTGTCGGACGATTCGGTGTCAGGAGATCGGGTGCCGGACGATTCGGTGTCAGGCGATCGGGTGTCCGGCGTCTTTTGGGGAACGCAAACCGCCGCCCAGCGCTGGTTTTGGGGGCGCGGGGCGCTGTCAGGCATCCCATCGGGAACACGAATCGGCGTGGGCGATTTAATTCTGAACCGCGGCCCTTTCGCCACGTGTCGAAGGTTGTTGGGGCCGGCGTCTTTCGCATTAAATGAAGGCGGTGTGGTCTTCCCGGGATGGGCGCGCCGAACCACCGGGTCGAAAAGGGGGGCCCGGATGTCGCCACGCGTCGCCCATCCGAGGGATCTCGGTCGGCGTCGCTGTGGAGGGTTTCTTCGGCGGTCGGCTGTTGTGGGATGGGCATCGGGGGCTTCGAGCCTGAAAGTCCCATACCGAAAACATACAAGAGAGCCTACTGCTTAAGTACTATCAGCCTCCCTCTCCCACGTGAGGTGCCTTTTGCGGGGCAAAACCGTGAGGGGTGGGGTGTTGACTGGGTCAAAGGCCTGGGCCCCGCTCCAAAGCGGACAATACCTCACGATTGGGTGGAGGTGATGAGTTGGTACTACTGGGCAGTAGATCTCGACGGGATGGCGCCGTCTGTGGGAACCCATTCCCTACCTGCAGCAGTACGCTCCCTTGCAGGGGGGGCTGTTGTGGGATGGGCATCGGGGGTTTCGAGCCCGAAAGTCCCATACCGAAAACATACAAGAGAGCCTACTGCTTAAGTACCATCAGCCTCCCTCTCCCACGTGAGGCACCTTTTGCGGGGCAAAACCGTGAGGGGTGGGGTGTTGACTGGGTCAAAGGCCTGGGCCCCGCTCCAAAGCGGACAATACCTCACGATTGGGTGGAGGTGATGGGTTGGTACTACTGGGCAGTAGATCTCGACGGGATAGCGCCGTCTGTGGGAACCCGTCCCCTACCTGCAGCGCCAATCTGTTGCGGCCAATCCCCTCGTCGCTTGGTCGCCGGGAACGAGCGCCTGTAAAAAGAAAGTCCACACTGGCCGGAGGCTGCCTCGACGGGGACCCTCCGACGGTCAAGTCAGAGAGGTGACTGGGCAACAGTGAAATGAAGACAGAGAGCTCAATCGAGAGAGAGTGAGAAAGGGAGCAAGCCTGGGAGTTTTTTGGAAAAGGACCCCTCGCACTGTTGCCTTCCCCGATATATATAGTGGAGCGGGGTATGGCGCCGTCATTAATGGCGCGGACAATTGAGGAATTGTCAACTCACTGCAGAATGTCAGAGTCGCCGTAAAGATGTCAACTCGCCGTGGGGCCGTCAAATCACTAGGGTTGACCATCCCATAGGCGGGATAATGTCGCTAGGCGGTAGCGCCGCTGTCAGGACTGACAGCCTCTGGCGGTAGTACGGTGCCTGGAGGAGCCGTCCGACCTTGGGTCGGTGGCCAGCCGAGGGGCGCCGGGTAGAGCTTCGGACTCCTCCTGTGGTCAGTCGGATACACCAGGGGATCTGGTGCCCGACTCCCCTGACGTATCCGATTGACCACAGGAGGAGTCCGAAGCTCTATCCGATGCCCCTCGACTGGCCACCGACCCAAGGTCGGACGGCTCCTCCAGGCACCGTACTACCGCCAGAGGCTGTCAGTCCTGACAGCGGCGCTACCGCCTAGCGGCATTATCCCGCCTATGGGATGGTCAACCCTAGTGATTTGACGGTCCCACGGCGAGTTGACATCTTTACGGCGACTCTGATATTCTGCAGTGAGTTGACAATTCCTCAATTGTCCGCTCCATTAATGACGGCGCCATACCCCGCTCCACTATATATATCGGGGAAGGCAACAGTGCGAGGGGTCCTTTTCCAAAAAACTTCCAGGCTTACTCCCTTTCTCACTCTCTCTCGATTGAGCTCTCTATCTTCATTTCACTGTTGCCCAGTCACCTCTCTGACTTGACCGTCGGAGGGTCCCCGCCGGGGCTGCCTCCGGCCAGTGTGGACTTTCTTTTTGCAGGCGCTCGTTCCCGCCGACCAGGCGACTAGGGGATTGGCCGCAACAGATTGGCGCTGCAGGTAGGGGACGGGTTCCCACAGACGGCGCCATCCCGTCGAGATCTACTGCCCAGTAGTACCAACCCATCACCTCCACCCAATCGTGAGGTATTGTCTGCTTTGGAGCGGGGCCCAGGCCTTTGACCCAGTCAACACCCCACCTCTCACGGTTTTGCCCCGCAAAAGGCGCCTCACGTGGGAGAGGGAGGCTGATAGTACTTAAGCAGTAGGCTCTCTTGTATGTTTTCGGTATGGGACTTTCGGGCTCGAAGCCCCCGATGCCCATCCCACAACAGCCCCCCTGCAAGGGAGCGTACTGCTGCAGGTAGGGGACGGGTTCCCACAGACGGCGCCATCCCGTCGAGATCTACTGTCCAGTAGTACCAACCCATCACCTCCACTCAATCGTGAGGTATTGTCCGCTTTGGAGCGGGGCCCAGGCCTTTGACCCAGTCAACACCCCACCCCTCACAGTTTTGCCCTGCAAAAAGCGCCTCACGTGGGATATACCGACTGACCGATCGATCGACCGACCGACTGACCGGCCGACCGATCGACCGACCGACTGAAGCCGACCGACCGACCGAAGGTACGTCGGTCGGGCAGACCCTTTCTGCCCTGCCGACTGACTGCACCAGGGGATCCGGTGCCCGACTCCCCTGACGTATCCGACTGACCACAGGAGGAGTCCGAAGCTCTACCCGGCGCCCCTCGGCTGGCCACCGACCTAAGGTCGGACGGCTCCTCCAGGTGTCGTACTACCGCCAGAGGCTGTCAGTCCTGACAGCAGCGCTACCGCCTAGCGGCATTATCCCGCCTATGGGATGGTCAACCCTAGTGATTTGACGGTCCCACGGCGAGTTGACATCTTTACGGTGACTCTGACATTCTGCAGTGAGTTGACAATTCCTCAATTGTCCGCGCCATTAATGACGGCGCCATACCTCGCTCCACTATATATATCGGGGAAGGCAACAGTGTGAGTGGTCCTTTTCCAAAAAACTCCCAGGCTTGCTCCCTTTCTCACTCTCTCTCGATTGAGCTCTCTGTCTTCATTTCACTGTTGCCCAGTCACCTCTCTGACTTGACCGTCGGAGGGTCCCCGTCGGGGCCGTCTCCGGCCAGTGTGGACTTTCTTTTTACAGGCGCTCGTTCCCGGCGATCAGGCGATGAGGGGATTGGCCGCAACAGATTTTAATCATACGGTGCTAGAATTCTTCTGAGTCGCGGAGAAGTTAGCTAATGAAATAGTTTGAACTGAATTTATTAGTAGCTCATAAACATTGCATAACATAGTTTGAAGAATAGAAATGAACTGAACAATTTAAGAATCAAGTATATACTTTTTTATGAAAGTCTGAATTTCCTCATCTTTTCAACTGAATCGTATGTTATCCTAATTTATCGTTTCATCGTTTGCCTGTGATTTTGGTGAGAATTAGGCTATATATTGTGATATTTTTGTAGTCACCCTTATTGATGAAG
This sequence comes from Elaeis guineensis, assembly GCF_000442705.2. NCBI lineage: Eukaryota > Viridiplantae > Streptophyta > Magnoliopsida > Arecales > Arecaceae > Elaeis > Elaeis guineensis. The sequence goes on from NC_026005.2 coordinate 5,034,863, forward strand.
AATTACACCATTTAAATGATGATGTTGTCAAAGCATCAAACAGTGGACATGACTTCCGTAACTTGTTTTTCATAAAATAAAAGACTTCCGCAACTTGTTGCATTGCTCTTTCAAAACCAAACCTTGTCCGTTCCCCGAGCAATCTTCCCTGCTGACAAATGGCGGGGAATTTCCACCAAACCTTGTTCATTCACCAGCCAAACTTTCCTGAAGTTTTCAACACCCAAAGACCTTTAGCGTGTGCTTTGTATGATCATGAGATTTGTGAGTTTAAGGGAAGGACGGTGGGGGAGAGAGATGGGGAGACAAGTCCATCTCTCCCCTTCTTTTTAGGCTTCCTGCCCGCATGACACAAACCCATGCAAAACAAATAGCTCCCTCCTTTTCCTCTCTTCTCTTCTCTCTGCTTCCGCTTTTACTTTTTGTACAGGATTCCCGTAGGTGGGGACGGCTAACATAGGCTCTACTAGGAGACGTGGAGAAAAAGACCAAGCCATCGCTTTCCTAAACCGATAGAGATGGAGGAAAGCATGGGTGGATGCCCTGCATGTAGTTCCAAAGCTGGCTTGCAATTGATTGCTTGTGGGCAGTGCGAGGACAGCTTTTTTTTGCTTGTGAACTTTGTTTGGATTCCTCTGCCAACTTGGAAAGTGGGAACGGAGAGAAAAAAAGAGCTTTTGCTTTCGTAACAGTGTCAGGCCACCCCTGGTGTAGGTGAGCTTTTCTTTTGGAAGGATTTGACATCCTAGTCTTCTCTCAAGGACACTGGTTTCCCCCGTCTAACCCATTGTTTTCGTAACGCTGTTAGAGCTATAAAAACGACGGCCGCTTAAAGCTGGGGTCAGCTATTGTACATTTATAACGTCACAATGGATTTATAATTAGCCGAACAATTTTGAAACACTTTCTCAGCTAAACTCCATATATGTTAATTTTATAGATGAAATTATTTTTAAAAAATAATAATATAATAATTTCAAATTTAAGCCCATGAGCCGACCCTAAGAGATCCATGGGAGGATGTAATATGCATGCTCGGCACATGAGTGAGGAGAGAAAGAAGACTCCAATCAGGAGTCTTCTTCTCTCTTGATTCTGATGAAAAACAGAGTATTGGCCCATCAAATTTGGATTAAAAAATTCTAAATCATATCTATAAATAGTTGATCTTTTCTTTCTTAGATTCCCACCAATGATTTCTCGAGAAATCACCACCAATTTCGAGTTCTTCTTTGAGTTTTTCCATAGGATTTCATCGGGAAGAATAGCCGGATCTCTCCCCTTTGGCGTCGCCAGACCGAGATAGTCTCCTTCTCCTTTCTTTCTCTTTCTTTTCTTAGCTTCCTACTCATTGCCATTGCTCAGGTTTGGTCTTCGAACCATCAGTCTAACTATAAACAAGGCATCCCCATGTTTGTCCTTTTGGTTCACCGACCGTCATGGCCACGGCCATTGTCAGGGCCATTGCGATACCATCGTCAGGCACCATCGTGTGTTGTCAATCTTGGATTTTCTACTGCTATGTTTGAGAGAAGAGGAAAAGAAGAAGATATCCCCTATTTTGAAGAAGAACATAAGAAGAGAAGGTTCTTCCTTCTCTCTCTTCCTCCTATCTCTCTCTTCCCTAGTTTATTTTCTTTTCTTTCTCTTATATGGACCAAAGGATCCATAGAAATGGCTAAGAGGATTTGACGGTAAACCCTTAGTGAGCCCTACAGAGGGTTCTAGATAGATAATCTCTATGCTATAGATTTTTATTTTTTAAAATTAAATTTGATAATGTAGGAGAACAAACTTTTGGATCGGATAGGTGACATTAAGATCATGAATCTAGTGAATTCAGTTTGACGTTAGTTGAGATAAGAATTTTTGAATATTAATCACCTATTTGTACTATTTTCATGCATCAGGTATTTTGCTGTACATTTGATAGTCGCTCGTTATATACTTATCTATTAAGTACATATGGTTCTAAATGAATAGTGCTTCATACATTGTTGATCTTAGTTGGGCGAGTTGCGGTATTCATGTACATCCAATTTTGCAAAAAAGTATGCTTCTTGTTTCAAATTTCTTAACAAGCATGAAATTGATTTTATGATTGAATGATGGGTTATGGTGCTGTAGACTAGCCACGTTATTGATGTTCCACCATAGACTAAAAAGATGGCATTGTTGATGCTCGTTAAGGTTCACAAATATGGTTATAGTAGTCCATGGGACTAGTCATGTTGTTAATGCCCTACCATAGGCCAAAAATATGATACTATTGATGCTCCACTACCGATCGAAAATATAGTTGTGGTAGTCTAAAGTTGAGCATCTTAATATTATCATATTTGATACATATTATCTTGAGATAATTATATGATGTGATGCATCATACTACATAATATGTATTGTATGCATGACTCTGGTATGTTGTGGCATAGAAGTCATTTAAATAAGAATCATATGATATTTCTATTTTATCATTATTATATTAGTGTAGGTATGTGAAAATTGTTTTTGGGCTGGAAAGCTCATAGTGTATGTTGTATTTTGTTTAGAGACAGAATACTTAGTTCAGATGGGTTGAATGGGAAGTTTGAGTATCAAAATTATTAGCCCATTATTTAGTTCAATTTTGGATATCAAAAAATATTTGAAGAAAGTTATAATTGAATAAGTTGATTATTTACTCGTGATGAATCTATGTAATTGACATATTTAGTTATTTATTTATTTTTAAAATTTTAAAAATATTGGAGATTTTTTTGTTTATTTTAGATGTTGCATGATTTCTAAGATGATGCTCTAAGATTCATGTAGATGTATTGCATGACCGATAATAGGTTTGGAGTGTGACACTTTGCAAATGGACCTTGCACTTGTCCGATTTTCAGTGTACCTTCTACATATTCTCCATTCCTATCTGATCTTATAATTTTTATTTTTTTTTGTTTCTCTATCCCTACTTTGAATATCTTAAAGGCATCAAGTGATTCTGCTTTATCAAAAAAGAGAAAGAAATACACATATCTTGAACAGCCATTAATAAATGAAATAAAATACTTCTAACCATTTAAATATAGAGTAGGAAATGGTCTATAGTTATCCGTGTTTATGATTTCTAAAGGCTCAGCACTCTTTTTGGCAATTTTATGTAGTCCATGCAAGTGCGAAAGTTCATAAAGTCAATAATTTTTAGGACTTCATCATCTACTAACTTTTTAATTCTTTTTATAAAGATTATCCCAATTTTCTGTGCTAAACTTTAGAGGAGTATTTATTAATAATATCATGTTTAATACCAGCTTCATTATTATGTAAGGTTAAAAGACTAAACTCATAAGTAAGATCTAATATAAATTTAAATAAATTATCAATTAAAATTTTAAAACTAACAATTTTTTTGCTTTCAAAAGATCCACAACTAAATCATGAAAATTAAATTCAAATCCAATAGAAGTCAATCTTGAAATAGAAACCATATTTTTGAAAATGATAAAGCATAAAGGTGTTTATAAGGTCTAATTGAAAATTAGACTTAGAATTAATCTATAAATCCTCACTGCTTCTATATGTGAATGTATCTGATTTTTTGAATATATGCCTTATTCATTTTCCACTGATCTCCTCATATTTAGAAAATCCTACACATTATTAGCAATATGAATTATAGTAGCTGAATCAATTTAAAAGTAGTATTACCAGGAGCTTCAATATAATAAGATTCATAATGCACAAATATGAGATTATTTTTATTGCCGAGCCATTTCTTATACTTGGCATAATCCTTATGAAAATATTCTTTTTCCTTGCAAAAGTGGTATTTATTCTTATTATTATCCCGCTTCATTTGCATACTTGTTTTTTCCAAAGGACATCCTTATCTTTCTTGGCATTGCCTTTAGCATGACTCAAGTAATAAGTATTCTCGGGTATCTCAAATTTCAACATCTCTTCTTCTTGCACACACATGATTAGAAGTTTATTAATTGATTATTTTTTTACGTGCATTATAAAATATTTTGAATGGTTCATATACTATAGGAAGAGAGTTAATAATAAAATACATTGAAAATGGCTTAGAAATCTTAATCTATAGAGATCTCAATTGAGTAGTAATGTCTTTCATTTCCATAACATGTTCTTGCATACTCCTACTTTTGTCATGTATCATGCTTGAAAATTTCTTTATTAATGTACTGACTAATGTTTTGTTAGAGTTGATAAATTATTTCTTAATAGTTTTATTGCATTCTTTGATCTTATCATATTTTAAGATTGAACCCATAATGCTCTTACTCATATGGGACCTAATGGGCATATGTCGCTCTCTCATTTAGCATACTTGATTCTATGGGGATGAATGGTTCATTCATACAGAGAGCCAAATACAAATCTATGTGCCTTAGAGTTTAGAGGATCTTATCTTTTCAACCTGCATAATTATCATCCAATAATATTGAAAAATAAAAAGAATTATTAAAAAAGTAGTAAAATAACTATAATAATCAAAGACAAACATGCATCAATGCTATAAAATATCAACTCGATTTAAAGTAATCAATTGTTAAATTCTATAGTAAATTCTAAACCTTTCGTGAATAGAGATTGCAAGCATATATAGAATTTATTTAATTCTTCACTAATAAGGCTAGAAAATATTAACACTAATACGAAATATTCCATAACCGTTGGTCTAGAAAATTCTTATTGTAATGTCTAATTTATTATTTTATTTCAATTAATATACCAAAATTTTCACCTCCTAGATAATAATGTTATTAAATAATTACTTATCTAAGTAAAACTAAAATTCAAAATACATCATAATGACTTAAAATGCCGTGGCTACTTCTAAGCCAATAATGTCTCAAAATCTTATATTATAAATAAATTATCAACTCATTTAAATATTGATAAAATAAAATAAATAGGTAATCATATACTGTGCAAAACAGACATATTGTTAGCAAAAAAAATTATATTCATCACCGTAACTAATCGATAAATTAAATATTAGAAAATAAGTTTTTATCGGCGGCATGATTCCATGTAGGAGGTACGTTCCATGTTAGCTAAACGGGAGGCTGTGGTACATCTGAAGTCAGAATGGGCAAGAACTCGAAAGTATCATTACATTATCTCCCCTGCTTTCTTTCTTTATCCATATATACCCTCATTTATTTATTATTAGTTTGTGCATGACGGCAGGATGAAGTGGCTTTAAATTCCACGTTGCACTTCTCCCCGTCTGACTTTTTTTTTTTTTCCATCCATTCTCTCTTCTTATAATTTATTTGTATTAGTTAATCTACGTTGGAAGGATGGAGTGGCTTTAAAATCTTCCCTCTCAGAAACCGAATTCCCCTTAACAAAAGAAAGAAAAATTGAAAAACAATAAAAACCCTACTTCCCACCTTCTTTATGCATCCAACCCATCTCCTTCCGCCTCCTAATCCATCCCTGCCACCCAATTCTTATCCGGTTGATCACCTCGGGCGGGTGCTGGATCGGGACCGGAGATCCACCCCCACCCTTCCTTGTTAGAAGGGAAGGACGACGACAGAAGATTTGGTCATCATCGATTCTCTTTTCGCCACCATAATATTTTTTTTAATATAACCAACATAAAAATCCTATTTGAATATGTAATGTTGTTTGCAAAGTCTCTGATATACTAGGATAAATATACAAGTATAGTAAATAAAAATTAGTCATATAATGCCAAGAGCATATATGATTCAGAGATAAATACTAAACAATAAGATCAGAAGGAATGCGCCGATGTCCCAAGATAATATTGATGATGCATATCTCCAGCTATGATTATTTAAATATTTAATTAGAGTCTTCTAATCTATATCTTTGTAAAAGTCATAAAATTGATCGAACATCACAAGCTCAAATAGGTTAGGCTAGAGACCTTATTAGATAACAAAAATGTTATTAATTTCTTTCCAAGAAGAAAACTACCTTAGCTGCAACGGGAGATAGTGGGTAGTTATTGTATTGAAGTGGAATAGGCCAAACAACATTTTTGAGGTCCATAGTTTCTTGGAGTTAGATGGATATTACAGATAGTTTGTTAGGGGATTTTTTTTGTATCACTGCACTTTTGACTCGACTAACTTATAAGGAGTTAAGTTTGAGTAGTCAGATGAATGTGTATAGAATTTTTAGAAGCTAAAGCGGCATTTGGTAATGACATCACTATAAGAGAAAAAAAATTTTGCGATGAATTTATTTATGACGGAATTACTTTTCATCACAAATAAGGTTATTTATGATGAAAAATTATATTCGTCGCTAATAATAAAATATTTACGATAAAAATTTTTTCGTCGCAAATAACTCTATATTTACGATGAAAATAAAATTTTATCGTAAATATATATTATTTACGATGATTATTTTCATCATAAATGATAAAATATTTATTTTAATTTTAAATTTTTAAATATTAACGATAAAAATAGTTTCGTCATAAATAATATAAGTGTTTGCGATGAAAACTCATTTTTTATCGCAAATATATGTTATTTACGATTAAAAATTTTCATCACTAACATTTGAAAAAAAATAAAAAATTTTAAAAATTTAAAAATTATTTATGATAAAATTTTTTCATCGTAAATAATGAAGTATTACCGATGAAAATTAATTATCCATCGCAAATACCTTCTTATTTACAATCAAATTTTTTCATCACTAATATTTAAAAAATAAAAAATTTTAAAAATTACAGATTATTTATGACGAAAATATTGCATCACAAATACTAGAATATTGACGATGAAAATAAATTTTTTATCACAAATAGATCTTATTTATGATGAAAATTTTTTATCGCTAATAGTTAAAAAAATATTAAAAAATTAAAAAATTATAGATTATTTGTGATGAAAATATTATATCATAAATAATTGAGTATTTATGACGTAACATAGATTTTCATTGAAAATACATAATGATTTACGATGAAAATTTTTCATCGCTAATACGTGAAAAAAATAAAAAATTTTAAAAATTCAAAAACTACAGATTATTAGTGATAAAAATTTTATGTCGTAAATAATTATATATTTACGATGAATATCCATTTTTCATCGTAAATACTTACTATTTACGATGAAAAGTCTTCGTCGCTAATATTTAAAAAAAATAAAAAATTTTAAAAATTTAAAAATTACAGATTAGTTGCGATGAAAATATTACATCGTAAATAATTGAGTATTTATGATGAAAATTATCTTTTCATCATAACACTCATATATTTATAATAAAAATTTTCATCGCTAATATATTAAAAAAATAAAAAATTTTAAAAAATTTAAAATTATGGATTATTAGCGATGAAATTTTTTTTTCCATCATAAATAGCTAATTAATTAAGACGAAAATATTTTCATCATCAATATTTCTAAAAAAATTTAAAAAAAATATAAAAATTATTTACGATAATACTTTTTATCTTTAAGTTTTTTTGAATCTGTCTCGTTACTCAATTTTGCATAGGTTGTTGATTCTATGGACTGATCAGAGGTCATAAAGTATAAAAGCCTTGTATCTGCTCAAGAACATAGAAAGGAGATGATATTGGATCTTTATATGTTAAAACATGATCCACAAAATGATTATCCAAAGATTTTCGAATATATACCAAATTAGTCCTCCAAAACTTTTTTAAATAAAAGCTCTTCTAAATTTTTTAGAATTATATAAGTCATTTGCATGATGATATAATTAAGTCATGCATAATAGGTGTAATGTTCATCAAGTTCAAAATTTATAATATTGATTAATCATGTCCAAATCATATTAATTAATTATGATAAATCATATTAATTATGGTATCTCTATCTAAGTTATCCTAATAAAGAAAGAAAAAATAGAGCATAATTAATATCATACAAAATAATAATATTTATCATAATTTTTTATAATAAATTAATATTTTTTAAAATATTTAGTTATCCATAAATTATTCTAAGTTTAATTAGAAGGCATGAAAAGTAATTTTGAGCATTTGGTTATCTCAAAGGACTAAAGTCAGTTCCCAACCTGAGAATCCAGATTCAAAAATACTTCGAATGACTTGAACTGAAATGAGTTCTACTCAAATAATCAAATACTCTTAACTCAAACTACAGTTGATGCTACTAAAACATACTTTTCATAGTATTAAATGAAATAAGTTTTCGTAACAAAAAATGAAACTAATAGAATATGACTGTATAGGGCGGATATGTGTTGCATACCTTAGTAAAAAAATGTTTGAAACTTGAATTTAATATAAAAATAAATATATAAAAATAAATTAATATCTTTCCCAGTCTGTTCTTGTTTGAGGAAGAGAAAAAATTACACCCCATGAAATCACGTATCTTTTTCAAATTACATATGTCCAACAACAATAAATATTATTTATCATTATCATTTATTTTAAAAAGTTTCAAAAATAAAAATTGGAGAAAACTTGATTGAGATCCAATATATTTATTAACTAATTTTAAGCCCCTATAATGTGTGCAAATTCTAGGTCATATAATGGATTATTTTTTAAATATATATAAATAGTAAAATAATATCCATTCAAATTTTTTTCATGAAAAATAATTAACGATAAAAATTATTTTTCATTGCTAATAAGATAATTAATGATGAAATATTTCATTTTCGTTGTAAATTTTTTAGAAAATTGGGATAATTTTTTTTCATCAGGAATTATTAACGACAAAAAATCTTTTCTGCCGCTAATAACCTAATTAACGACACAACATTTTTCATTGCAAATAAATTTTTTTTATGGAAAATTTTTTTAGCATGAAAATAGAAAAAAAAATTTTAATGAAAATTATTAGCGACGAAAACTATTTTCTATCGTTAATAGAGTTATTAATGATAAAATATTTTTTTCATCGTAAATAATTTTTTTGGTGAGAAATTTTTTTATTGGAGAAATTTTTTTCTGAATTATTAGTAATAAAAATTCAGTTTCCGTCGCTAATAATGTTATTAGCGACAAAAATTTTCGTCGCTAATAGTTCACATCACATTACGTCTTATAACGCAAAACCCTTCTTCTCCCCCTCCTGTTTTGTGCAAAATCTATTTTCCCCCCTCCCCCTCTTTGCTCTCCCCCTTCTCCCCTCCATCGCTTCCCGCCGCCGCATCCACCACCGTCCGCATCTGCCGTTCGTTACCGTTGTCGTCGCTTCCTGCCATCGTCGCTTTCCCTCCGCTGTCGTCGCTTCCTGCCATCCGCATCCGTCGGAGGTAACAATTTCAAGACTTTTTTTTGGTGTGGATCGAGCCACCGAAGAGAGAGTGGTCGGTTGGCGGCGGTGGAGACGGGGCCGACGGCGACTGAGATTGAGCCGATGGGGATGGGGTTTGGGACTGGAGATGGGGGTCGGGGAGGGTTTGGGGCGGGATGCAGTCTATGGGGGATGGGCCATGGAGGGGGCAGCCGGCGGCCCTGTCTCCATCGCTGAGGAGGATGTCGGCTGACGGAGATGGGGCCGGGGAGGGGGCGGCGGGGAGGGAGGAAGGGAAGAGAGAAAGAAGGGGAGAAAAAGAAAAAAAAGAAAAAAAAGAAAAAAAAAGAAAAAAAAGAGAAAAAAAGAAAAAAAAAGAGAAGACGGAGCCGGGGAGGGGGCGGCCGGCAGCGACGGAGACAGGGCCGGGGAGGGGGCGGCTAGCGGTCGGGGGAGATGGGGCCGGGGAGGGGGCCGGCTGGCGGCCGATGGAGATGGGGCCAGGGAGGGGGCAGCCGGTGGCCGGGGGAGACGGGGTCGGGGAGGGGGCTTGCCGGTGGCCGGCGGAGATGGGGCCGGGGAGAGGGCAGCCGGCAATCGGCGGCCGGGGGAGACGACGCCGGGGAGGGTGTTAGCCGGCGGAGACTGGGCTGGGGAGGGGGCGACCGAGGGAGATGGGGCTGGGGAGAGTGTCGGCTGGCGGAGATGGGGTTGGAGAGGGGGCGACCGACGGCCGGGGGAGATGGGACCGAGGAGGGTGTCGACCGGTGGGGACGGGATTGGGGAGGGTGCGGTCGGTGGAGACGGGGTTGGAGAGAAATTTATTTGATTAATAAAATTATTTAATTATTTGATTAATTATATTTATTGTATAATTTTTTTAATATTAGTATTGAAATTATTTAATTATTTGATTAATTATTTTTTGTTCCACTAACACAATGTACATTGCTGTTACTTATTACAATTTAATTATTTTATATACTATTTTATATATTTTTATTTATTATAATTAAATATAAAAAATATTTTTATTTTAGAGAAAACTCTATTAAATTTTTTGATAAAAAAATTTCAATGCGAGTTACTCTTTTTTGATAAATTAGAAATCTATCTTCGAATGTATGTTTAGAGATGGTAGTTAAATTGCATTGAGCCGTAGATTTTCATTCAAGAGTCGATCTTCATCAAGATCGACTCTTGGATGTCCCGTATTCAAATTTTTTGAAAAAATAATAATCTTATTATTGTTAATAGTTGATATTTTATTTCATTATATGGTATTCAGTAGTTATTTATCTACTGTTCTCTGGGTATATAGTGGATAGGATGCGTAGGCACCATATTCACATCGTATACTTAGAGAACTATGGAAAGATGCTGTCGAAATTTTTACAATAATGAGATGAAATATCCACTAATAACAATAATAAGATTATTACTTTTCTGAAAGGGATAGGGCCACACCTGTTAGTAATGATTTGAAATGGATAGGATCATGTATTTTTACTTCATTAAATTGGTAGAAGGATATTTTTTGTGTTACTGTTTAGTCTATATTTTTTAATATATGTTATTTTGTATAAAATGATCCGTGTCTGGATTCGGATCAAAATTTTGGCTGAAATTCGGATCGCAATTCAATTCAAAATTTGGATCGAGATCCAGTTCGGATGAATACCACTGAACCTTTTTTTGTTGTTAATGATTTTTTGCTTGTTGTTAGATGGATATCAATAAAAGTTGGATGAATGCTAGAGATATTTTTTTGCCTGAATATAGAAAAAGAGTTCGAGATTTTATTGAGTTTGTATGGCATAAGGTTGATAGTACTAGTCGGATAAAGTATCCATACAAGAGATGTGTCAATATGGTATATCATCACATAACACTTATTGCGGAGCATCTGCTATATTATGGTATGGATAAGAAGTATACTTATTGGATATGGCATGGAGAGAGTGATCCGAATAAAGTGGTGCACGACGATGATGATATTGAAGATGATAGTAATGCTGCTGGACCTATCAAATATAGTGGTATAGGAGAATTATTAGATGATTTACATCAAAGTGCTTATTCAAATATATGCATGAGTACTACTGCATCTGAAAGTAATTCTGATTATGAACATAATATTTAGCTTGACGTAGAAGGGACTTCTGAACAGTTTGCAAAGCTTGTAAGAGATGCACGAGAGCCACTCTATCCAAAATGTATAAAGTTTTTCAAATTAAAGTTTTTGATAAAATTGCTTCATATTAAAATCGTGAATTGATGGAGTCAGAAGTCATTTGATCAAATTTTGATATTGATTAAAGCAGCTCTTTCCGATGGAGAGAGACTTCTGAAATCATATTCTGAAGCAAAAAGATACATATGGGAATTGAGACTTGGCTATATTTCTATACATGTCTGTAAAAATGACTGTATATTATTTTATAAGGATAACGAACAGATAACTGAATATTTGAAATATGATGAGCCTAGATACAAAATCAATAATAGGAAAGCAAAGAAGATACCTCAAAATATTTTGAGATATTCTTCATTGATTTCAAAACTTCAAAGGTTGTATATGTCCACAAAGACAGCTGAAGAAATGAGATGGTATTATGAGCAGTCGGTTTCGAAGGAGAACATACTTAGCCATCCAACCGACACTTTAGTGTGGAAAGACTTTGATGCAAAGCATCCGCACTTCGCGAGTGACTCGCGCAATATCCGGCTTAGTCTAGCAATAGATGGATTTAATCCCTTTGGCAATCTGAGTATCTCTTACAGTATGTGGCCTGTGATGCTAGTGTAGCAAAAATTCAGTGCAGGGGCAAAATGATAATTTTAAATTTTTTTCAAAATTACTATTTTACAGTAAAATTATTAATTAATTTCATTAATTAATACTAATTAATCCTACACTAGGATCTAAATATGATACAACAACATGCATTTAAATTTGAAATTCAAATTTGAAACAGTAAACTTTTTACTGTACTGTGTTGAGAAAATATCACCTTTTGCGGATAGTCGATCACCACAATCTTATCACCGTCGGGGGACTCTGATCATCACGTCACAGCCACACTAGTGTCTGACCTCTGCGGATCGTCCACACGAAGCTTCCATCTGACCGGCTCCTCACGAATGCTAGTTCCTGATTTCATCCTTTTGGTGGCTGATATTGATCGAACTCCTTCGATCGATGTATGCCAACTCTTCGGATGCTCTGAATCGTCTGTACGATTGGTTGAGAGGCTGATGGATCTTTCTCTGAAATTTGGTGGACTCACGACACTCGTGGCACACCAATCTCACTTTCCGAACCCTAGGTAGAAACCCTAGGGTACACACCAAAAACCCTGCATCCACTTCTCTCTCCTTTTTCTCTCCTCTCGATAAATTTTGAACACTTCAAAATTTTTCCAGAACCTCCCCACGCTCCTTATCTCTTCTTTCTTTTTTTTATGCCCACGCCCCCTCCCTTTCTCATTTTATAAAATATCACAAGAGATGTTGAAAGCATGTGAGTGGATAAGAAGAGGTGGTTGCTCACTTGAATTCAAATCAAATTTGAATTCAAGTGCCAACCAATCTTATCCTCATCCATTTGTGCGAGAAAGAAGAGATGGCATGGCTTTTATTTTTTATTATTTTTTTTTATGCGTGGAGACTTTCACGAGAAACCATTTCTCATGTGGAATATGGGGCGCACAAAAGAGGATAAGCTGGCGCATGGTTATTTGGTTATCCATTCAAATTCAAAATTCTTTTGAATTTGGATGGGTAACAAACCAAGTTAACAGAAATATGGGCGTGAGAGAGCTTTGCATGGGAGAAAATTCACGAGAAAATTTCTTCTCGTGAATTCAAATGGGTGCAAGAAAGTTGGGTGGCGCAGGAAATTTAAAACAAGGTGGTTTGATTCAAATTGAGCCAACCTAATTAAAATAGGTTAAGCACAATTAGACCAGATTAAACCCAACACAATTAGACTTAATTAGGCTCAATAAAATCCTAATCAAATCAGGAATTAACTAAACCTAACCCCTGATCAAATCAAAGACTAAGCCACCTTAGCGATTAGATCAACACCTAATCTAATCGGATCAATCCAAACTGAATCCAAGTCAATTGGACTTGATCTAAAAATAATTACTCAATCAAATTGAGTTAATTAGTGATCAAACCACTAATTGAACCTCTCATAAATATTGAGTCCAAATCTGATGGGCAATTAGGCATCAGAGACCATCGATATGAAATCCTGATCAAAGAGTTCAAATTTCAAATTCAAAATTTGAAATTCAAAATTTTGACCCCGGTACCCAAAATGTGTGGAACTCATGATCAAAGAATCCTAATTCTCAATCATAGAGTCCCAGACACATAAGACTCAGAATCAGCCATCAAATCAGAAAGGAACCTCTAATGTGTGTGACTCCACAGGTTCGAACCTAAGCCGGTAGCACAGAAACCAATTCCTGTACTAATCGAAGTGACCATCTAGTAATGGTACCCGACGACCGGATAGGTCGAATAGTCGCAATCGCAACATTCAGAACCTACGTGAATATGGTTACCGTATAATTCATCCCTTTTGACCCTTGTGTTTAGGATGACTCAGGATTAAACTATCAACCCTGATGAGATCATCCGAATCGTGCTCAACTCAATTAGTCCTGTGACTCCTCACTAGGACTACCCTGGTCAAAATTTTGCTAGATTGAAACACGATTGTACACAGCTCCTAAATTGGAGTGGTCAATCCCATCTTGACACACGCACCGACAAGTTAAGTACTTGACTACACCCAGTAGCCTTCCGTCACTGAATTAAAAATTCAGGTAGTCCAGTGCCTAAGTGCAGTGGGTTGCTTGCAAGTCACTGTGGCAGTCTCAGGTCGGAGAGACATTTATACCCATATCCCATCGGAGCAAATCTTGACAGCAAAAATAGCTCCGGAGTCGGTCACGTTCAGTGCAAATGTACCATTACATCTCACCTGTATGTCATACCAGTGTCTCTACACTCCTTGATTATGAGGACAACCAACCCATATGGCACACAATGACCTATGCTCGATAAACGTTGTCGTCCTTGGTAACAACGTATCATTTGGTCACGAACAGGTTTAAGGACTAAGCGACAAATCCTCCTTTGTCGAGTCTAAATAGTCCTAAGGACTTCATCACAACACAGGAGTTCATTAGAAGATGAAATATTTATGATGAAAAATTATCAAAATAATTTTTATTTATTCATGTACTAATATAAAAGGAGCACAACCGTCAACAGACTGACGATTGGCTTTGGAATACTATTCCCAACAATCTTCCACTTGGCCTAAAGCCAATCGGTGCAATATCTAATACCCATCTTCGACTTGTAGTCGTTGAACTCCTTCACCGCAATGGCTTTAGTGAATGGGTCGGCCAGGTTCTCCTTCCCGTCGATCTTCTAAAGGTCGACGTCACCTCGATCCACGATCTTCCGGATGAGATGGTAGCGGCGCAGAATATGCTTCATCCGCTGGTGTGCCTTCGGTTCCTTCGCCTGAGCAATGGCTCCAGAGCTGTCACACTAGAGCAAAACTGGACCAACAAGGGAGGGTGCTACTCCGAGCTCGGTGATGAATTTTCTCAGCCACACCGCTTCTTTGGCAGCATCTGATGCAGCAATATACTCTGCCTCGCATACTGAATCAGCCACAGTGTGCTGCTTGCAACTCTTCCAGCAGACAGTCCCACCATTAAGGATAAAAATAAATCCTGACACACTCTCGTTGTCATCGTGATCAGACTGAAAACTAGAGTCTGTAAACCCTATAAATCTCAAGTCCGATTCACCATATACAAGCCACTGATCCTTAGTATTTCTTAAATACTTCAGGATGGTTTTAACAACCTTCCAGTGATTCTCTCCTGGATCAGATTGGTATCTACTCACTACCCCTAGTGAGTATGCCACATCTGATCGTGTACATGTCATGGCGTACATGATAGATCCCACTGCCGAAGCATATGGAATCCTACCCATACGCTCTCTCTCTTGAGGTGTTGTCGGACAATCTCTTTTCGAGAGAGAAATTCCATGGCCTATCGGTAGATAGCCTTTCTTGAAATTCTCTATGCTGAACCTTTTCAGCATAGTATCAATGTACGTGGACTGGGATAAGCCAAGCAACCTTTTGGATCTATCCCTATAGATCCTCATCCCTAGGATGTAAGAAGCTTCTCCCAGATCCTTCATGGAGAACTGTGACGATAGCCAAATCTTTATTCCTTGTAATGCAGGGACATCATTCCCGATTAAGAAAATATCATCCACATACAATACAAGAAATACTACTACTGGACCATTAGCCCACTTATAAATACAGGGCTCTTCTCCGTTCTTAATGAAGCCATACGTTTTGATTGTCCTATCAAAATGTATGTTCCAACTCCGAGATGCCTACTTCAATCCATAAATAGACCTTTGTAGCTTGCATACCTTAGACTCATCTGTGGATGTGAACCCTTCAGGTTGTATCATATACACCTCTTCGTCCAGCTCTCCGTTTAGGAAAGCTGTCTTCACATCCATCTACCAGATTTCATAGTCTAGATGGGCAGCTATCGCAAGCATTATCCGAATGGATTTGAGCATTGCCACAAGAGAAAATATCTCATCATAGTCTATACCATAACGTTGACGATATCCCTTGGCAACCAAACGGGCTTTATAGGTCTCCACCTTTCCGTTTGCACCCCTCTTCCTCTTGAAGACCTACTTACACCCTATGGGTTTTACTCCTTCGGGTGAGTCAACCAATGTCCACACATCATTGACCTTCATGGACTCCATTTCGGATTTCATGGCCTCTAGCCATTTCTCAGAGTCAGGTCTCTGCATTGTATCCATGTAGGTGATCGGATCCTCATCGTTTTCATCAAGTTCGACAGGATCGCCATCCCGGACCAAGAAACCATAGTATCTATCCGGTTGATGTGGTACTCTACCAGACCGCCTTAAGGGTGCATAATCAATGGGCTTCGGATCTGATCTAATCAAATTCGGTTCAGGTTCAGTAACATGTGTCGAATTTTTCACTTGTCGAACTTCGTCAAGTTCGATCTTAGAGGCAAAGTTCCTTCACTAAAAAATTTTTTTTCTAAAAAGATTGCCTTAAAGCTGACAAACACCTTTTGCTCATCAGCAAGGTAGAAATAATACCCTTTGGTCTCTTTTCGGTACCCTATAAAATTACACTTGTCAGACCTAGGTCCAAGCTTGTCTGTAATTAAACGTTTAACATAAGCCGGATACCCCCAAACCCTAAGGTGCGAGAGTACTGGCTTACGTCCTATCCATATCTCATATGGCGTTTTGGCTACAGACTTACTCGAAACTCTATTTAGAAGGTAACAAGCCGATTCGAGCGCATATCCCCAGAGGAAGATCGACAGACCAGCAAACCCCATCATGGATCGAACCATGTCCAATAAGGTCCGATTCCTCCTTTCAAACACACCATTATGCTGTGGTGTTCCAGGAGGAGTCCATTGAGAGAAAATCTTATTCTCTCCTAGATATGTCAGAAACTAATTGAAAAGGTATTCACCTCCTCGATCAGATCGAAGAATTTTAATACACTTTCCAGTTTGTTTTTCTACCTCATTTCGGAATAGTTTGAACATTTCAAACGACTCCGACTTATGCTTCATTAAGTAGATATACCCATACCTCGATAGGTCATCTGTGAAGGTTATGAAGTAGAAATATCCACCTCTTGCACTTGAGCTCATAGGTCCACATACATCAGAATGTATCAGACCCAAAAGTTCATTGGCTCACTCACCTTTTTCAGTAAAAGGTGACTTGATCATCTTTTCAAGAAGATAAGACTCACAGATTGGAAGTGATTCACAATCACCAAGTTCAAGAATTCCTTCTTGAGCCAACCTGTTTATCCTGTTCTTATTGATATGACCTAGCCTACAGTGCCAAAGGTAGACTTCTGACACATTATCTATTCTAGGACGTTTATCAAAGTTTTGAACCACATTAATAGGCTGTGATAGTAAGTAAATTTTATTATTTAATTATCCAACAAATATTGTAACACCATTCAAAATGATATTGCAAATATTTTCTTGTATTAAAAAATCATAACCGTTCATGGCCAAAAGGCCTACAGAAATAATATTTAATAAAAAGCTTGGACAATAGTGACATTCACTCAGAATTACATTACGAGAATTGATTACAAGACTCATAATTCCTAAAGCTAGAACTGAAACTTTGCTTCCATCTCCAACGTTCAGGAACCTCTCGCCTTCATCAAATCTCCTACTGACCTGCAGACCCTGCATCGAATTACAAATATGATAAGGACTTCCGGTATCCAATACCCAAGCAGTAGTATCACAAATGGAAAAGTTGTAAGGAGATATCATATAATTACCTTGCTTCTTCTTCGGCCTGTTCGGATCCAGGGAGGCAATGTATTGAGGACAGTTCCTCTTCCAATGCCCCTGCTTCTTGCAAAAGAAGCATTCTGCCTGGCTCTGGTCGGGCTTGCACTTCTTGGTCTGACCCTGTGCAACCGTCCCAGCATGAGGCTGCACCTTGTTGTTCTTCTTCCCTTTCCCAAAGGGTCGACGATGAGAAGAAGACCCTCCCACTACATTCACCGACTCCTTATGGAGCTGGTGATCCTTCTCAAAGTTCTGCAGCAACTCCAACAACCCGTGGTAGTTTACTGCAGGCTTTGTCATTCGAAAATGAGTAAGGAATGAAAGGAAGGACTTGGGCGAGGAATTAAGGATCGCATCCTTACCGAGCTGCTCGTGCAGAGAAAAATCCAATTTGTTTAGGCGCTCAATCATCTCAATCATGTACAGTACATGATCAGTGACTGAGACCCCATCCCTCATCCGAGCATTGAAAATGGCACAACTAGTTTTGTGCCTTTCAACATCATCAAGCGTTCCAAAGGAGTCGTTCAACATTTGAAGCATCTACTGTGGCTGGGCATTCTCAAACCTGCGGCTGAACTCGTCATTCATTGCTGCCAGCATAATACATCGGATGGTGGTGCGGTCATTGAGCCACTTCTGGTAAGTATCTCGGATCGCCTTACTAGCGTTTGGAGTTGGCTCCTCAGGTGCTGGATCCGTTACTACATAAAGGATCCACTCATGCTCAAGGATGATTTTCAATTTTCGATACCAGCTATCGAAATTAGGTCCCATGAGCTTGTCATTATCTAATAATGACCGGAGCGACAGGGTAGTGGCCATAGCTGTATAAAGGAAGACCAAACCTCTATTAGTACATAAATTAATACTAAAGATTTGAACTTAAGTATAAAGTTTTTCTCAATATTTTTACGAACTGGTAGCCTCAACCTCCAATTCGAAGAATTACTTTAATTCCTTAATGGGTACTAGAATCCACACAGACTACACACGAGCCCAACTTTGGTTGGTCAACTCATGTGCATCTATGGGTAGGTTCTTAACCAGTTGTTTCTCTAAACAACTTCTAGTAATTGATTTTGCCCCAGAATCTAATCAGTAGGCTTTGGCCTCCACTGAAAAAATCTGGTTAGGTCCAACCATTAACATGACTTAATTTGGTGAATCAGACCAATAAATGATCAGGCCCGACTTTGATCGGCCAACCTAACCACCATCAGAAATACTCAACCAAATTATCATATTATGAATGATAATTTCATTAGCCAATGAGTACCAGGCCTTTGGGCCTCCAATGATCATTGAACTAATGGACTCATTATCACTCACTTAATGGGAGGCATTGACTTAGTTATCATTATAACTTAATCATTTTAGGGACCTAATAATTTTTGAGGATTTTATTAAAGGATAGTAGAGAAGAAATCATCCAGCCAATTTTAATCCTCCCACTGACTTCACCAAGTTAGATTAAAAAGGATTTAATTAAAGCTGGCATTAGGAGCACCTAAATCAGTCACACTGATTTACCTAATGACATGGGTGAGCTCTAATCACCAAGTGATCTAATCAAAATCTAACTTACCAGATTGGCCAGGTAAGTGAGATCAGTGGTGGGGATTTACCATTAACTCGTCAATGATCGAATCACTGCGAGTAGCTCCCGCTTAAGAACCACTGGTCAAAACTGTCGAACTTACCTTAGACACCAACCGATTCATTAGTTTTAATTTTGATCAACTTAGTAAATAGGGCTCCATCGCGTAGCCATGAATTAAGTCCATCTTGGTCTAGTTAAAGACATGGACCCATTCAACTACAACTATTGAAGTTGAGTCTAGAGTATCCTTGACCTAATCTAATACAACTTTTGATTAGATTTGACCAATTACTCCATTTAGTCCATTTTTTAAGCTAATCTTAGGTCTAACACAATTATGGACCTAATTCATCTAACCCATTGACCCACAAGTTTATGCAATTATCTTAGGTCTTAATTCACAATTCTAGACCTACTAGACAACACTTAATTCTTTTAATTAAGTACTTGGACTGATGGGTCAGGGTTTGATATTTCGAAAATAATTTTTAAATTTTGAAAGATTTTATTTTCTGCTCACCAAATGTGTTGACTCATTTCACAAATGGGTCAGCACATTTCATAAACAGCAATCCTATTGCTCATTTCATAACAGAAAATAACTCAAAATAAATCATGAATTTTTTTTTAGATCTAATCTAACATATTCATGATAAATTTTATAATTAAGTCCTTTCGCTGCTTCATCAGCGTGAGATATAATTGCATCGGCACCCCTACCGCCATAGGAGATCCCATCGAATGGGAAGAAAGGACCTTTAAACCCTACTTTTCTCCTATGACCGGACGGCCACGGCAACCAACCCAATTAGATTACTTGCTACTTGGATCAAGTATATCTAAATATACCAATTTTAAAATTTAAATTTTGAATTTTAAATTTTAAATTTCAAATTTCAAATTTCAAATTTGAGATTTCAAACAAATTTTAAATTTCGAATTTTCAATCTTTGAATTTTAAATTTTGAATTTCAAATTTAAAATTTTAAATTTAAAATTTTAACTTATAGATTACACCTCAATCTATGCATGCATATGTATATCATATTCTAGAACCTTGCTCTGATACTATTTGTAGCAAAAATTCAGTGCAGGGGCAAAATGGTAATTTTAATTTTTTCAAAATTACTATTTTATAGTAGAATTATTAATTAATCTCATTAATTAATACTAATTAATCCTACACTAGGATCTAAATATGATACAACAGCATGCATTTAAATTTAAAATTCAAATTTGAAACAGTAAACTTTTTACTGTACTGTGTTGAGAACACATCACCTTTTACGGGTAGTCGATCACCGTAATTTTATCACCGTCGGGGGGCTCTGATCGTCACATCACAGTCACACTAGTATCTGACCTCTGCGGATCGTCCACACGAAGCTCCCGTCTGATCGGCTCCTCACGAATGCTAGTTTGTGATTTCACCTTTTTGGTGGCTGATGTTGATCGAACTCCTTCGATCGATGTGTGCCGACTCTTCGGATGCTCTGGATCATCTGCACGATTGGTTGAGAGGCTGATGAATCTCTTTCTAAAATTTGGTGGACTCACGACACTCGTGGCACACCAATCTCACTTCTCGAACCCTAGGTAGAAATCCTAGGGTACACACCAAAAACCCTGCATCCACTTCTCTCTCCTTTTTCTCTCCTCTCGATAAATTTTGAACACTTCAAAATTTTTTCAGAACCTCCCAACGCCCCTTATCTCTTCTTTCTTTTTTTTATGCCCACGCCCCCTCCCTTTCTCATTTTATAAAACATCGCAAGAGATGTTGAAAGCGTGTGAGTGCATAAGAAGAGGTGGTTGCTCACTTGAATTCAAATCAAATTTGAATTCAAGTGCCAACCAATCTTATCCTCATCCATTTGTGCGAGAAAGAAGAGATGGCGTGGCCTTTATTTATTTATTTATTTATTTTTTTGTGCGTGGAGACTTTCACGAAAAATCATTTCTCGTGTGGAATATGGGATGCACAAAAGAGGATAAGCTGGCGCATGGTTATTTGGTTATCCATTCAAATTCAAAACCCCTTTGAATTTGGATGGGTAACAAACCAAGTTAACAGAAACATGGGCGTGAGAGAGCTTTGCGTGGGAGAAAATTCACGAGAAAATTTTTTCTCGTGAATTCAAATGGGCGCAAGGAAGTTGGGTGGTGCAGGAAATTTAAAACAAGGTGGTTTGATTCAAATTGAACCAACCTATTTAAAATAGGTTAAGCACAATTAGACCAGATTAAATCCAACACAATTAGGCTTAATTAGACTCAATAAAATTCTAATCAAATCAGGAATTAACTAAACCTAATCCCTGATCAAATCAGGGACTAAGCCACCTTAGCGATTAGATCAACACTTAACCTAATCGGATCAATCCAAACTGAATCCAATTCAATTGGACTTGATCTAAAAATAATTACTCAATCAAATTGAGTTAATTAGTGATCAAACCACTAATTAAACCTCTCATAAATATTGAGTCCAAATCTGATGGGCAATTAGGCATCAGAGACCATCGATATGAAACCCTGATCAAAGAGTTCAAATTTCAAATTTAAAATTTGAAATTTAAAATTTTGATCCCGGTACCCAAAATGTGTGGAACTCATGATCAGAGAATCTTAATTCTCAATCATAGAGTCTCAGACACATAAGACTCATAATCAGCCATCAGATCAGAAAGGAACCTCTAATGTGTGTGACCCCGCAGGTTCGAACCTAAGCCGGTAGCACAGGAATCAATTCCTATATTAATCAAAGTGACCATCTAGCAATGGTACCCGACGATCGGATAGATCGAATAGTCACAATCGCAACATTCAGAACCTACGTGAATATGGTTACCGTATAATTCATCCCTTTTGACCCCTGTGTTTAGGACGACTCAGGATTAAACTGTCAACCCTGATGAGATCATCCGAATCGTGCTCAACTCAATTAGTCCTGTGACTCCTCACTAGGACTACCCTAGCCAAGGTTTTGCTAAATTGAAACATGACTACACAGCTCCTAAACTGGAGTGGTCAATCCCATCTTGACACACGCACCGACAAGTCAAGTACTTGACTACACCCAGCAGCCTTCCATCACTAAATTAGAAATTCAGGTAGTCCAGTACCTAAGTGCAGTGGGTTGCTTGCAAGTCACTATGGCGGTCTCAGATCGGAGGGACATTTATACCCATATCCCATTGGAGTAAATCTTGACAGTAAAAATAGCTCCGGAGTCGGTCATGTTCAGTGCAAATATATCATTACATCTCATCTGTATGCCATACTAGTATCTTCACACTCCTTGGTTATGAGGACAACCAACCCATATGGCACACAACGACTTATGCTCAATAAACATTGTCATTCTTGGTAACAACGTATCATTTGGTCGCGAACAGATTTAAGGACTAAGCGACAAATCTTCCTTTGTTGAGTCTAAATAGTCCTAAGGACTTCACCACAACATAAGAGTTCATTAGAAGATGAAACATTTATGATGAAAAATTATCAAAATAACTTTTATTTATTCATGTACTAATACAAAAGGAGCACAACCATCAACAGGCTGACGATTGGCTTTGGGACACTATTTCCAACAGCTAGTTGTATATAATATGTCACCTTAGAAGTACATAAAAGAACCATTTATTTTTATGTCACTGTTGATTCTGGATCTGAAAGTATCATATAATGAAATAGATGTATATCTACGACCTTTAATCGATGATCTGAAAGAGCGATGGGAAAATGGGATACAGACATATGATTTTGTGAGTTGAAGTAATTTTAAGTTGCATGCTTTGATTCTATGGACCATAAATAATTTTTCTGCATATGAAAATTTATCTGGATGGAGCACCAAAGGTTATCTGGCATGTCCAATATGCAAAAGGGATGCATCCTCTTTACATTTAAAGCACGGGCAGAAAATATGCTTCATGGGTCATCGATGGTTTCTCCCTGGTAATCATTCTTGGAGAATTCATTATAATCAATATTTTGATTGTAAGTCCAACCGATGTCCACCACTTAAAAAGTTAAGTGGAGCAAAAATTTTAGAACAACTTGAAGTCATTGAAAATGTCCAATTTAAAAAAATTTCGGATGCTCACAAGCGAAAGCGTACTGAAGTTGAGATGAATTGGACGAAGTGAAGCATTTTTTTTGAACTACCGTATTGGAAGCAGCTACTACTTCGTCATAATTTGGATGTAATGCACATTGAAAAAAATATTTATGATAATATCATTGGTATTGTATTGAACATCCCAGAAAAAATAAAAGATGGTACAAAAATTTATCTTGATTTATAGAAAATAAAAATCTGACCGGAGTTACATTTAGTTCATCGAAGTGAGAGATTTTTTATGCCACCTGCATGTTATTTACTGTTTGGTGAGGAAAAGAAGAATTTCTGTGGATGGTTCAAAATCGTAAGATTTCCTGATGCATCGCTTCGAACATATCGTGGTGTGTTGGAAACAACGACGACAATATCTCTGACATGAAAAGTCATGACTCCTATATGATGATGTAATATTTACTTCCTGTGGTCATGCGTGGTTATTTGGGTGATCATGTTCAAACTGCATTGATTAAGCTGGGAGTATTCTTTCGAGAACTGTGTTGTCGAAAATTGAAGATTAACTTACTTGAGAGATCTAAGAAAGATATCGTATACATTTTTTGTAAGTTAAAAAAAAATTTTCTACCATCATTTTTTGATGTTATGGTGCATCTGGCTGTTCATCTTCCAAAGAAAGCTCTTTTGATCGGACCGATACATTATCGATGGATGTATCCTATTGAAAGATAAAGAAATTATACACACTTTGTCATATCAATTATAAGATGTAAATATATTTCTAAAATTTAAATTTATTTTTATTTATAAATTTTTATGTACCCTAAAAAAATATGTGCGTAATAAAGTAAAGCCTGAAGGATCTATAGCAGAAGCATATGTAGCTACAGAGTGTTTCACATTCTGCTCGATGTATCTTGACGATATCGAAATAAGATTCAATCGTACAGATTGTAATGCAGACCATGAATGGGGTGACAATGAACCGATGTTGTCTATATTTAAACAAATAGTTCGACCTCTTGGTGCAAGGAGATATGAATTTATGGACGTGAATGAGCTATCCAAAGTATACTTTTACGTTCTAAATAATTATGAAGAAATTGAAGATTTTATTGAGTAAGTACCATCTTAGCATACTATTTTATATTCTAAGTAATTTTTTCGTATCGATGTAAAATTAAAAATCATAACTTGTTTCAGTGAGCACAAGAGTATACTATGTAGAGAGAATAATACAAATACTGATGATCGACATAGGAGAAAATTTATAAAATAATTTGGTGATCTTGTAAGTTGCATTAGTAATACATTATTTATTTAATTATAAATAATATTATTTGAATGAACATAATTTTTTATGTTATGATATAGATGAAATATAAGTATTTCAATAAAGAAGTGGATGTGATCGATGAGTTGTATGATTTAGTATGTGGTCCCGATCAAAGGGTTAATCACTATGCACCCTATATCATTGGAGAAATGAGATTTTACACAAAAGAGCTTGGGATGCAATGATGGATCTAGAATAGTAGGGTTGCTGCAATAGGATATGAAGGAGAAGAAGAGATTAAATATTATGGTGTACTAGTAGATATCATAGAACTGAAGTATGGATCTAGTAATTCTATATTCTTGTTTCAGTATGAATGGTAGGATATTAGTAATAAAAAGATCGATATTCATATCGATCCATATTTTATCAGTGTAAATTTTGCATGAATATAGTACCAGAATGAGCCGTATATATTAGCAACTCAAGCGAAACAAGTAATATATTTGAAGGATCTAAAGTATCGAGATAATTGGTATGTTGTATAAAAAATAACACCTAGAAGCGTATAGACATACCAATTTGATTAGAGATGGATGAAAATTCGAATTTATATGAAGAAGAAGCTTTTCAGTGAGAAGAACAAATATTAGCCGAGCCTTTTATTGATGAAGAACTTGTAACGACACCTTTGAATAGGGTTGATCTGCCGTCCAATGAAGTTGAAGCTGATTTTATATATAATCTTGATAAGTCAGAGAGCAGCAATCAGTTCATAAATAATGATGAGATAGAAGTTGACACATATATCGATTATTATGATTCGGAGGAGAATCTACACATCGAGGAAGATACGAATATTGATGAGTAGATCTTTATTCTTCGTTCAATTTTCTCTTACAATAATGATATGTGATATAATTATATTAATTAGAATATTATTTATTTATTATTATTATTATTTAATATTATATTCATTTATATGTCAAAAATTACAGATATGATATCAGGAGATAGACGATGATGTTCGCATTCATAGTCTACCCTAGAGGTTGAAGCGCCTTCATCGATCTCCGTTACTGCACCGGCTCCATTGCTAGAGGGTCCTGCACTGGTGGGTCCCAGTGAGGTGGATCTCAATGGTATATTATACTTTTTATATAATAAAATTTAATTTTTTTATTTAGATAGCTATCATACTAATGATTTATTTATTGTTGTTTCATATCAGTCTTCATCGATAGTGAGGCGAGGGCGAGGTCAATCAAAAAATCTCGCTCTAGAGCGTTGGAGATGCAAGCACCTGGGACAGCATCTCCATATTGAGATACCACCCGACTACACCAAGCTCATTAGGAGATGGTGCGAGCCGTGGCAGACTGAGCTGGGCATCATATGCCGCAGCTATGCCCTCGTGATGCTTTTCGATTGGCATCATGTTCTACCGGCTCAGAGAAAAATTTTCTACACCTACGTACAGGTAAAATAAATTATATTGTGAATATTTAATTTGTATAGTATTCTTCTAATATTTATTATTGGCAGGATGTATTCGACATCATTGATTTTGATGAGGATCGTGTGCGACGAGCCGTGGACACTCATTTATCATTGCATTTTAAGGATTATCACCATCATATACATCAGCATTGATACCATGTGGTGCAGGATCATGGAGAGAAGGCAGCACGGCAGCAGCCCTATGACAGCATCACTATGGATGATTGGACTGTCATATGTCGGCATTACAAGGATCCAGCATATCAGATTACACATCCAAACTTCTTCTTTTTTAAAAATTTAATTATTGAATCATTTATTCTTAAATTAAATTTATTATCTATTAATTTGACTGGTAACTGTACAGAGAAGATGTGCCCAGAATATCGTGAATCGGGCGAGACAGACCGTACCACATTGTGAAGGTTCGAGATCATTCACTCATCCATGGAGCACATAGTAGGTAATTTATAATTTTTAATTAGCATATAATTTTTTAATTATTTAAAAAATTTTAATTATTTATTTTTAAATTTCAAAGAGATGCTGAGAGTGGCAAGCTTCCTGATAGGATCGATATTTACCAGCGAACCCACCAGCGACGGTCAGAAGAGTGGACGACGGGGAGCCAGGAGCTCTTTGTAAGTTTTTTCAATTATTTTTTCATTCACAGTCTGATTTTTATTATAAAATTAAAATAGCTATAATTTTAATTTTTAGGACCATATGACAGACATGAGATCCCAGCCTACCATTGAGGGCTCGACTGCACCCACAGATGATGAGATCTGTGATCAAGTATTTGGTACGAGATTCTATTATGTTAGGGGTCAGAGTATGGGATCACTGCTCCCTCATTCTCACGCTCGTCTAGGACTGACATCCATTTTGTCTGTGAGGCTCGATTGACAGAGGTATAGAGGCAGGCAGTCGAAGATCGACAGCATGCTGAGCAGCGAGCTCAAGAGTTGGTTGCACGCATCGATGAGTATCAGCAGCTCCAGATCCAGATGATGGAGCGAATGGTGTAGATAAAGTAGACGATACAGCTGATGAGGTAGTAGTAGGCCGGTTCGAGTTCTTTCGAGCGCTCCTCTTCCTCAGTTCGTTCTGCAGATGCCGACACTTGATGACTTCTTCATGTAGTTTTTTATTTTTTTTTCAAATTTTTTATAATTTTAATTTAATATAATAAAATAATAAAATTTATTTATATATTTATTATGTAAATTTTTTATTTTTTATTTTTAATTTATAAAAAATATTATAAATATAAATTAAAAATATATATTTATAAATTATTTTTTAAAAAAAATATGTTTAAATTATTAGTGATGAAATTATTCTTAATGAAATATTGGTCGCCAAAAATATTTTAGTATGATAATTTAATTTTTTAATAAATATAAAATTATTAAAATTTTATATAAAATTAATAATGATAAAAATTTATTCATTGCAAATAATTATTAGTGATGAAAGTTTTCATAAAAAAATATCATATTTATGATGTAAATTTTATGTTGGTAATAATATTTAAATTTAATTTTTTTAAAAATTTATTATTAAATTAATAGCAATGAAAAATTTTTGTTGCAAAAAATTTTATTTGTGATGTAAATTTTTCATCATTAAAAGTTTTTAAAAATTTTATTTTAAAAGATTTTACTTAAATTAATAGCGATAAAAATATTTTATCGTTATTAATTTTTTATTTATTAGCGACGTTCTAATTCGTCGCAAATATTTTTTTTATGATTAAAAATTTTCATCAAAAATATTTTAACAACAAAATTTATTCGTCACAAATAAATTTTATTAGCGATGAAATATTTTTTTTGTTATTAAATATTATCAATGATTCGATTATTTGTGATGAAATATTAGTGATAAAATTTTCATCGCTAATAACTATTAGCGATGAAAATAGATTATTAACGATAAAAAAAATTTGTCGCTAATAACCTGTTTTGTTGTAGCAGTCTCTATCCTTTCCCTTCTAATAGTGAAGGTCTTACTATTTATAGTGATGCTTTAAAGAAGGGATTGGGTTGTGTACTAATACAGAATGACAAGATAATTACTTATGTCTCTTAATAGCTAAAACTTTATGAGGAAAATTATCCTACTCATGATCTTAAACTAGCAGCTGTTACATTTATATTAAAAATTTGGAGGCACCATTTCTATAATGAGTCTTATAAAGTGTATACTAATCATAAAAGCCTGAAATATCTTTTCACTCAAAAAAAATTTAATATGAGACAAAGAAGATGATTAGAGTTGCTTAATGATTATGATTTATCCATATAGTACTATCAGAGAAAAGCTAATGTATTGACTGACACACCAAGCAAGAAATCTTCAAAATATAGAACTCCTTTACTCACATCTCAGAAAAGTATTTTAGAAGATTTGAGAAAAGTAAAGATTGAAGTACGTTTGCATAATCCCAATGCACAGTTGGCTAATCTGTATGTCCAGCCTACTTAATAGGGAGAATCAAAGTTGCATAAGTAAATAACCTTGAGCTACAAAAGATGATAGGGTCAAGATGTTGTCGTTAGGACACCGTGATTATCAATCAAATTTTGACTTCAATAAAATTTAAAAATACATAGAAAGTAGTGAGTTGGGTCGAATCTACAGAGAAGGTAAGATTTTGATTTGAAATCTTTGATTTTATAAAAAAAATTAAATTTTAGAGAAAGTAATTTAAGTCAGAAAATAAAAATTAAAAGTACGAAAAATAAATCGGATACTAAGATCTACTAACTAGATCCTAACATCTACTTGCAATAAAAATAAATAATAAAAATTTAAAAAGTATAAAATAAATTGATACTAAGATCTACTAACTAGATCCTAGTATCTACTTGCAAAAAATAAAAGATAAAAATTTAAAGTGCAAGAAAATAAATTTTATATTAATTAAAATTAAAATTTAACTACAAAAAATTTAAAAAAATAATAAAATAAAATAAAAATAAAACTGTAACAAGAATTTGAAGTTGATCAGTCCAGTCTCATCGAAAAGATGGTTGATGACCTCTCTGTCTTCCATCGTACTTCGTAGAGCGAACTAGCTTCTCTCCTTCTTTTTCTTGGATCCTTAAATTTATCTATTTTTTTTATTTTTTTCTATATTTTTACTCAATTTTTTTACTCTTAAAGCTTATTCCCAGATCTCCTATTTATAGATGAATTTTTCATAATTTTTTGATAGAAAAAGGAGTCCTAAAACCCTTAGAAATCATATTAATCTCTTTAGAAATATTTCTGACCGTCGGATCAGCTTCGGACCGTCTAGATCTGATCAAAATTTATAGTTTTAATCCTTATCAAAGTCAGATCAAACCATAGCCATCCGATTGCATCTGAGATTGATTCTGGACCGTCAGATCGCGTAGTTTAACTCCTTATAAACCGACAACGAACAGCAGCCATTGGATCGATCTTCAGATTAAATCTTAGTCGTTGGATCACGCTCAAGATCTTTCTCTCACTGTGAGCCACGTCTGTAGACCACGTAACTATTTCTGTGGACCGCACCCTGGCTCTGTGGACCGAGCGGTCGGTCCACCGTGCACTGGAGGTCTTTTTAAAGCTTTTTTAGGGGTATTTTGGCTCATTTTTGCTCTGATTTTTACCTAAAAAATTAGAAAAAATATGCATTAATTTTTTTAAAAATTTCTCATCATTTTGATGCTTAAATTGCTTAATTGAATTAACATCTATTTTTCATAAATATACTCTAATTTTATATTTTTTTAAAATTATTTAATTTTTGTAAGAATATTTAATTAATTCATAAAATTAGGTTTTTAAGAAGATGTTAGCACTATAAATTATCAAAAATATCTATAATAAATATAAAAATATGTTACTTATCATACCTTCCAACTTGAACTTTGCTCATCCTCGAGTAAAGAAAGAATTTAGAATCAAGTACCGTTTAACTTAAAATCTCAAATTTCACCAAATAATTTTTAAAAGGGCCACTGATGTTCAGTAGAATGTAAATGAGGTATGTCATTGGGATATTAATACTAGTCAATATAAGAATTAAACTAAGAATACTAAACTTTTTTAGAATTTTTCTAAATTATCCCTACCTTTTTCTCCAAATTATTAACCTTCATATAGACAAGTATATTGTTACTTTCGTCCTTCATTTATTGATTATTTTTTTTCTCTCTTTTTTTCTTAAACGTTGTACTGCTATTGAGTATCTTAACCCCTTAAGCTTTCTGTTTGATTCATGTAGCGAGTTTTCAGTCAGTGACTCCCGAACCAGACGGCTTTAGGGTACTAGGTATAGAATATTCTTCGGACCTACTTGCTCGAATCAAGCAGGCTACGAGTTAAAACTAGCTTTACAATAAAGCTTCTTTGTCCTTCATACCTTTTGACACGAAACTCGATGCTTACTTAGGCAAAGAGGCCCGGTTACTCAGCATGAAGTACTTGAAATTTTTTTTTGAATATATGAAGAAATGTATAGTTACTTTACACAAGTCCATAGAAAGTAAACTCTTCTTTGATGCTGGTAGAAAAATTTAAAAATACTCAAAGAAAACTGTTTAAGTTCTAAACTTAACTCTTTATTGAGTTTTCTTAATACTGTATCCCTCAATATCTCACAAACTTTCTGATCTGTAAATCAATTTTCTTTTTAAAAATACTTGGTTTAACTTGATTCTAAAGTATAATCAAGTGCTTAAATACTAAATACTAACTTACTTGAGGACTTAAAAATTTTTTTATTCTCCCCCCAGCTTAATCGACATTGTCCTCAATGGAGTAGAAAAAATGAAGGATTCATGTAAAGAGAAAGAAAAGGAGAGATGTCTCCTGATCCAAAAATCTTTTTCAAAATTGATTCTTCCCCCAACTTAGCCAGGATTATCTTCAGATCCCTACAAAAGACACTAAGTAAAACTCAATTAACCTAAACAAAATACAAAAGAAAATAAAAAGTAAAAATTAGATTACCTCTCAGAAAGTGCTAAGCTTATCATCTTCAGCCAGATACAAACACAAAACTGAAAATTAAAAACTGAATTGCCTCCCAGAAAGTGCTAAGTTTACCATCTTCAGCCAGACCATGCTGATTCTCTCACCTATCCTTTGTCGAATATTGTATTGCCAATCTCAAGAAGATGGCTTTTGATAAATTTTAATATTTTATTATCAATCTTCAAAAAATATTTCACATCTCTATTTTTAATTTTAGAAAGATAGTTCACAAATCCATTCACAGATCCTTGTTTATCGAGAATTTCTCCTATTTGTTCTTCTAAAATGCTCATGAATTGAGTTTTTAGGTTAGGAGTTGAGTTTGAAGTAATGGGTGCTGAAAGGGTGTCAGTTGATTTTAAACATGTGTTCTCAAGTGTGATCAAAGATAATTTTAATTCTGAAAGAGATGGTAATTCTAAAGTGGATGAACTGGCTTCTAAAGCTGAAGAAAATGGGCTCTTGATGGATATATCTTGGATAACTCATCCACTCTCTTCTTTTCTTTACTTAGATCAGCATCAGTACTAAGCTCAAATTCTTCTATTGGATTAGCTTCAGTACTAACCTCTTCTTCCAAATTTATATTTTGGCTAGCATCAGTACTAGCCTCACTTACCTGGACTTGGTATGGATCCTTAAGAATCCTATCACTTTTAAGCTCAGAAATTGCATTGTCATTTTTAAATTGGAGAATCTTAGGTGGAACATTGGATTGATGACTAGGTCCAGGTGATTGATGGATAGGTGGGTCATTTTCAAAATTTGATATTGGTTCGTTGGCAATTGACCTAGTTCTCTCCTCATGGTAGATTCAGTTAATTGATCTATTTATGCTTCTAACTTAGCGAGAGATTGCTGTTAGGTTATGATCATTTGTTGAAGTTGGCTAAATCTATCATCGGCTAGATTGGTCTGTTGAGGAGGTGGGTATAACGGCTGATTGTAATAGGATGGCCGGATAGGCTAACTAGGCTGACCACTATTATAGGCATAATTTTGGTATTGGGGCCTATTTTGAAAATTTTGCACAGAAAAAATTTGGATCTGGGCCTGAGTCTGTTGGGGTCTCCAAGAAAAATTAGGGTAGTTCCTCCAATCTTGGTTATATGTGTTTAAGAATGAATCATTAATAGGACTAGAGTAACCTTGAGTAGCTTGAACTTATTCTTGGATGAAAGATGGAAACTGTGCAGTCGTGGGACATTCACTCACATGATGGGCTGGGCTAGCACAGATAGAATAAATCTCTTGATAATTGAGGGATGGTATGTATTATACGGGAGATTGTAGATCTAAGACTAGGCATTTATCTATAAGAAGATCGACTTTATCTAATTTTTGGACTAGCAGGTTCAAATCGACCTCAGGACTAGAGTCAGAATATTTGATCCTATAGAATGATGGGAACATCGATGAATTATAAGTAGAAAGAATAAAATATTCCTTCATCTGCCTAGGTGGTTCTCGGAATTTCTAGCCATTTGATTATTAAGTGTAATATGGATCAGTCATTCAATTTCAGGATTAAGTTCAACTAGGTCAGAAAAAATTATACCGTATATGTATTAGTGCAAACCCTAATATGTGTGTTGTTAAGATTTTTTTTTTTTAAGAAGGAGAAGAAAAAGAAGAGAAAAGAAAGAAAGAGAAAAGTTCTAAAGGTGAGATCCTTAAGAAAAGTCTTAGACCTAAAGATGTAAAATGAGAAGAATTAGTTGTGGTTAAGTATTAATTGCAATCAAATTAGCAAACAGTTAAACCTAGACACCTACAAGTTTCTTAGACTTAACAGTTCGATGTAGAGTGGCTTAGTCTAGATATAAATTGAGTTTGTTCTCACTTTCTTCAACTAGCTAGGTAAGAGGTGAGGTTGTGGGGATCCCCCTATTGCTTGCCTTAGACACCAATTGAATTGGCCAGGTAAGCTAACAGAATTAATTAAATAACCACGAGTCCACTTAGGCAGAGCCTTTGTAACCTCTAACCTTAGACACTAGTTTCAGAGATGAGTCCAAACTTACTTTGTACTTGACTTGACCACAATACTCAAATTGAACTCAATTGATCCTAGGGGCCTATGTCTACTTGATTTTAGTTAGGTTTGGATTAATGCGGGATGTTGGTTGGTCATTTTTGGACTAAGGAAGGATGATGAAATCCCCACCTTATCTTGTTATGGGTATTGCCCTTAAATTGATTTGAGATGAATATGCACAATTAATTTCAAACAAGGAGTTCTATACAACTAAATTAGATGCATGAAATTAATTAAACTTGAAAGCTTACCTTGTCTCCAGCGATCACCAAAAGAAAATCTAAGATGATAAATGCTTCTAACAATTAAGTTTCTACTCTTGTCATGCAATTTTTGTTAAGTTTATATGGATGAATTTTAGGTTAATTTAAAAAAAATTAGTAATTAATACTAAAAAAAAATAGTTAGAGTTAGGATTAGGATTGATCTCACCAAGCAAAATTGGAAGTTTTTTCTATCTCTTTTTTGATTTTTTTTTCTATACAAAGATAAAAAAAATAAAAAAGTTAGTAAGCTATATTTACAAAAAAATCAAAGAAATTAAATATTAAAATTGATGCTTTTTTCGACAACGGTGCCAAAAATTGATAGGGTC
The DNA here is from genome assembly GCF_000442705.2 of Elaeis guineensis. Classification (NCBI taxonomy): domain Eukaryota; kingdom Viridiplantae; phylum Streptophyta; class Magnoliopsida; order Arecales; family Arecaceae; genus Elaeis; species Elaeis guineensis. The sequence goes on from NC_026005.2 coordinate 5,068,685, forward strand.
AAGATGTTGTTAGGACACTGTAATTATCAATCAAATTTTGACTTCAATAAAAATATAAAATACGTAGAAAATAGTGAGTTGGGTCGAATCCACAGAGAAGGCAAGATTTTGATTTGAAATATTTGATTTTGCAAAAAAAAATAAAATTTTAGAGAAAGTAATTTAAGTCGGAAAATAAAAATTAAAAGTACGAAACATAAATCGGGTACTAAGATCTATTAACTAGATCCTAGCATCTACTTACAATAAAAATAAATAATAAAAATTTAAAAAGTATAAAATAAATTGGTACTAAGATCTACTAACTAGATCCTAGCATCTACTTGCAAAAAATAAAAGATAAAAATTTAAAGTACAAGAAAATAAATTTTATATTAATTGAAATTAAAATTCAAGTATCAAAAATTTAAAAAAATAATAAAATAAAATAAAAATAAAACTGTAATAAGAATCTGAAGTTGATCAGTCCAGTCTCGTCAGAAAGATGGTTGATGATCTCTCCAACTTTCGTCGTAATCCGTAGAGCGAACTGGCTTCTCTCCTTCTTTTCTTTGGATCTCTAAATCTATCTATTTTTTTTTATTTTTTTTATACTTTTTACTCAATTTTTTTTACTCCTAAAGCTTATTTTCAGACCTCCTATTTATAGATAAATTTTTCATAATTTTTTGATAGAAAAAGGAGTCCTAAAACTCTTAGAAATCATATTAATCTCTTTAGAAATATTTTTGGCCATCAGATCACCTTCAGACCACCCAGATCTGATCAAAATCTATAGTTTTAATTTTTATCAAAATCGGATCAAACCACAACCGTCCGATCACATCTGGGATTGATTCTGGACCGTCGGATCGCGTAGTTTAACTCCTTATAAACCGACAATAAACAGCAGCCGTTGGATCAATCTTCAGATTAAATCTCAGCTGTTGGATCATGCCCAAGATCTTTCTCTCACTGTGAGCTGCGCTTGTGGACCATGTAACTATTCCTGTGAACCGCGCCCTGGCTCTGGACCGAGCGACCGGTCCACCGTGCACTGGAGGTCTTTTTAAAGTTTTTTTAAGGGTATTTTGGCTCATTTTTGCTCTGATTTTTGCCTAAAAAATTTAAAAAAATATATATGCATTAAATTTTTCAAAAATTTTTCATCATTTTGATGCTTAAATTGCTTAATTAAATTAACATCTATTTTTTATAAATATACTCTAATTTTATTTTTTTTTAAAATTATTTAATTTTTGCAAGAAAAATTAATTAATTCGTAAAATTAAGTTTTTAAGAAGATGTTAGCACCATAAATTATCAAAAATATCTACAATAAATATAAAAATATGTCACTTATCAAAAGATTAGAAGCAATGTAGAGTCAGATTTTCAGACAGAGTTTGGTATTCATGAGGATGGATCATTAAGATGCAACAATAATAGGATTTGTATTCCAAATGACTTCGAATTGAAAAGAGAAATTATGGAGGAAGCTCATAATACTAGATATACAGTGCACTTTTAAAGCACCAAGATGTATAAAAATCTGAAGAATATATTTTGATGGAATAATATGAAGAGAGAGATTGCATAATTTGTGGCACAGTGCTTGACGTATGAGCAAATAAAAGCAGAACATCAGAGACTAGCAGTATTGTTGCAGTCCCTTCCTATTCTTTAACAGAAGTGGGAATATATTACAATGGACTTTGTATCTGGATTGCCTCATACTCCCAAGGATTATGATGCCATACGAGTAATTATAGATATACTCACAAAATTAACTCATTTTTTGGCATTTAAAATAGGAATGACATTAGAAAGCTTGCAGAGCTTTATATCAAGTAGATAGTGAGGTTGCATGGAGTCTCTATATCGATTGTCTCAGATAGGGATTTATGATTTGTGACATATTTTTGGGATAGTCCACATAAAGCTTTAGGGACCACTCTTAATTTTAGTACTGCTTTCCACCCATCGATTGATGGCCACTCAGAAAAAATCATTCAAATTTGAAGGATATGTTGAGAGCTTGCATGATTGATATGGGAGGTTCTTGGGACTTTAATTTGCCTTTGGTTGAGTTTGCTTAATGAGTATTCAGATGGCTTCTTACTAATCTCTTTATGGAAGAAAATGCAGATCTCTCATTTTTTGGGATGATGTGGGTGAAAGAAAACTTATGGGCCTCTAGATTATTCAGCAAATAGTTGAAAAGATTCAGTTAATAAAAAAATATCTTCAGATAGCTCAAAGTAGATAGAAAAATTATGTAGATAGGAGATAAGAATTAGAATTTTAGATATAAGATCATGTATTTATGAGAGTATCTCTCACTAGAACAGTGATGCGATTTGGAGTTCATGGGAAACTCAGTCCTCAATATGTGGACCCTTTTGAGATTCTAGAAGGAATTGGAGTTGTGGCATATAAATTGACACTTCCACTCTCACTGGTTAGAGTTCATGATATATTTCATATTTTCATGTTAAGAAAGTATATTCTAGATGCAAGTCATGTGATAGAGTTGGTGCTTTTGCAGTTTAGAGAAAACCTATCTTATGATGAACAGCATGTACGCATCGTTGATAGGAAGAAACAAATATTAAGAAGGTGCACTATTCACTGTGTCAAGATCCAATAGAGTAATCATGCATAACATGATAACATGAGGCTACTTGGGAGCTAGAGGACAAAATAAAGGAGAAATATCCCAACTTTTTTGCAAATTGAAGAATGTCAAATTTTGAGGACAAAATTTTTAAAAAGGAGGGCGGAGGAGAATGTGACACCCGAAGGCCCTTTCCCTTATTCCCTCATTCGAAAAAAAAAGAGGAGACCCCTGATGAATACAATGGAGGAGGAAGAGTCCTCCTCCATCTCGAGTTCATCAGAGGCTATGAAAACCTAGCCTCCACTTCTATTTAAAGTCCCCAACCTCTCCAGTAGTGTTCGTTGCATCTGCTGCTCATCTTTTTTTCCTTTTCTTCGATTGATTGCCAATGATTTGAACCTATTAGACCTGTCAGTGATCATGACCGAGTCCTCATTGGAGTTATGGTAAGATCTCTTAATCTTCTCTCTTTCCTCTTCCTTCTTAAACTCCTGTCATCAATCGTGTTCCTCACCGGAAAGATCCAAGGAAAAGAAACACCCATAATCCCCTATTTTTGGATTTGAAAAATTTTCTTTGATCATCTATTTCTAGCTTCCTCCACTACTGGCACTTGTCGTCAGAGTTAGGGATTTGTTCTTGTTTGCTACTCTTGGCTATGGTTAGAGCCCCATCATCAGAAATCATGTAAAATAGCCACAAAAGGGTCGAAACCCCTATTTTTATTTCTTTGCTTTTTCTTTCCATCGCCAGCTGCTCTACTGTCATTATTGCTGGTGGCCTCTTATCACCAATCCTTCAACTATCGACCACCACTCGTGATCTTCTTCTTCCTCCTCCCTTCTGTCTTTTTTTCTTCTGCTTCTTTCTTTTTCTTTTTCTTTTTCTTATTTCTTTCTCTCTCCTCTCTCTTCTTTTTTTCTCTTCTCAAATCTTCTCTCTCTTGGTGATAGGCAATCTCAATAGGTCCCTCCCTTGTAACCCGTGTTGACCTTCGTTAAGGGGCTTTGACCCATGCTTGCCAAGTAGCACATCGGCCTCCACCGAGATCCTTGTTAGATCCCACTAGATTTGGACATCCATGACCGCTATATACTACCTATACTCTGATATGATCTTTGATCGAGTGGAATTAACTTGATCAAATCAATTAGGTTCTTAGGCTTTACTGCCCAGCCAGGCACAAGCTATATCCATAACAATACTTTAATCTGATCCATCTAGATTCTTTGAGGTTTTTTAGTTTGTTAAAGCTTTCAAGTCATTGATAATGAAATTAATTATATATTAATGATATTGAATCGATGAAGCCGACGTATCTAACTGAAATTGAATTTTAAAGTATGAGAAGATAAGTAATCTAACATTTTAAGTATACTTTCGAATGATCTTTAAAAAATTATAATTAGTTATATAATTTGATTTATGCTCTTTATTTTTTATTTGATAAAATAGATCAAGTATGTATTATTTTATTATTAAAAATAATTTATTTTAAATATATAATCTACTTTGAAAAATAGATTAAAAAAATTGATCGGAGAGTTTGTGAAATTACATATATATATATATATATATATATATATATATATATATATATATATATATATATATATTATTTTTATTTTTTTTTTTTCCAGCATGACTATGTGTGGCCCTACCAACGGGGATTATACATTGGACTCTTGTCGACTTATAATCTTAAAAACTAATTTTGACACTAAGTCATCGATAATTAAAATAATAATATTTATTATCTGATATTTTGTGCAATATGCTTCTATGGGCCGTATTATTTCTTACAGAGATGTGCCCATTTCGGACGCGAAGAGGAGCAGCTCGGGCATCAAAGGACTGCATTTATGAGCATCTTGAGGAGTGTCAAGCCATCATTGGAAGGCCTTGGGATTTAAAGAAGGAAAAGAGAAGGAAACTTTATTTTCCATTTTTTAGATGCGAAGAGAATGTGAGCTCATATTGTCCCACTACGGATGCCACGCGAAACAACTAGAACATAGCTGTTGAAGCTCCCCGGCTTGTGGTGGTAGGTGTGAGAATACTATGCCCCCCCCCCCCCCCCGCCCACCTCTCTTCAAACTAGAGAGAGAGAGTGAGAGAGAGATCTTCCACTCTCTCTCTATAAATTTTACGAAGCCTTGAAGGATTTCATAGCTATCGATGGATAGATAGAGAGAGAATGAGATTGCCCCTTCTGCTGGAGGGGACATGTTTTTCTCAGTATTATTTTACCTCCTAATAAATATTGGTAGCCTTAGACCCTCCATTACACTCAAAAAAAAAAAATAACGATCTAGTAATATTTTTGTAATTTCGGATTTAACTATTGATGACACATGAATTGTACCTACAAAACAGGTTGCAAGAATTGTGACTGCCTTCATGGCATTTGAATTACACCACAAACGTGCACTATTATGAGCTAGTTACAGCCAATTAAACATTGTAAGCTAAGCTAAAATTAGCTAGCCAAACAATTGCATGAAAGTACAGTTACTGCAATTGCTGTAATATGCGATGCCATCCGTACAAAAATCTAGTTACTTGCTCGTAACCAAATGGGCTCTAAATGTAGGTCTTGGTACAAAGCTATTCTTGTGAGGCTGCGATGCAAACTTTTAGGTGTTTGTCTACCTATAGTCGGTGTTCATCACCATCTCGCAAAACGCCACATGTAGATGAGTTAAACGTGCTTGAATACAATCAACTCCATTCTTGGACTTCGGCGAAAAAAAAAAAAAAAAGTAATGAGGGTGGCCTACAGGTGACGGCTGGGAATCTACCACCTTTCGCTTCAACAATGTGAAGGTTTTAGTGCGGCTATGCGAACTCTACTATTTGATAATGCACAACCTCCGGAAGGGACGTATCTCAAGCGACATGGTTGGTGAGCTATGAAAGGCAATGAATTTGGTATTCAAAAGCTGTCATTATATGGATTCTAGCTGTGTTGAATCAATGCATCATGGTTCAGGTGAAATATATACTTCATGAGCACATTAGGTGGCTACCTAGCCAACACATAAGGAAACTTATCCATCATTCTTTTTGTTAATTTAAAGGTGTTCCATGTTTACCTCATTTGCTTGGGCACCTAATGCTAACAAGAGAACAAAGATTACCTGCAATTCGTTTGAAATCTGCCATCTGCAATTCTTTGTAGAGCCTTATGCCTATACCCACCATATATCTGCCTTTGGTCAGGGCGGATCGGATAACATGATGGTGCAGCTTGAATCAGATCATATAGTCGAGACGAGTTGGGAACTCATCATGCAAAAATTCTAAAATAATTATATTTTTGAAATGCGGGCATAATTGGGTTAAGATTATATTGGGTTGGGTTCAAAGCAAGACATACTATGATCCGCATCTAATCCAAATCTATTTCGGATATTTTATCTAGAACGCACGTTTGCTTTGAATTTTAATCGAAGCAGGTTGGATCAGATCAGGTCAAATAAAATCTATCCTATTCAGATCGGATCGGATTGCAGATCTATTGAGTTGGCCACAATCACCATCCCTAAATAAAGTATGCCATAAACTTAGCCAAATAGTTATGGTCATCAACCAGATGATCAAAGCTTCCACAGGTTTCATTATGGTTGGGTATTAAAAATATTCATGCTACCTTATATTTAGCTCCCCCCAAGGCATAGGCTTTCATATGCCAGTTCTCAGACAGTCTGGGGTTCGGCAACCCTAGCTATGCGTCCTTAATGGCACGTTGATCTCATTGTATCACTCTCTAGTCAACCTGAGAGGTCTCAAGACATATCATATCTGAAAGGAAGCTGGTGCTGATGGCTTGATGGACTTATACTTGGGGCACTGTTCACCCCTGAATGGAGTAACTGGTGATGTGAGCCTCTCCAACTTTAAATAAAACAGCTACAAGAAGAAAGAGGGAAGTTACATTGGTGCTCCCTTGAAGTAGTCTTATCTTTTCAGTCCAGTAGTCCACCTTTATAAGCACTATTGAGTTATTATTGAATATTAGAACCCAAGGAAATGCATGATGAGGAGCTCAAAGCGCAAGTCTTCAGATCCTTGAATTCCTCTGCGACATGGTAGACATCAGCTTTAACAGTTCCACCTTTTAATGGGGTTGCAGAAGTGAAAGATGGGGTTGTCCAAATGTAAATTTATGTAATGATTACCTGTTGATAAATCACACATTCTGGATCACATGATGCTCTCAAAGGTACATCTCTGTCGCTTTTAGCTGATGGGCCATGCATTTTAAATTCTTGATCAAAAAGTATGGCATTGCGTTGTCATCACTTGACAAAGGGAAAAGAAAGGAGACCCACCTGCCTCAAAATGTAGCTTTCAAGGACAGACTTTAACTTCCCACTTCAGTGGTACTGTTATTAAGGATCTAATGCGTATCACTTTTAATAGTGAGGCCTCCCCTTTTGGAATTCCTTTTGCTTTAGTTTGTTAGTAGGACAAACACTTGGCAAGAAAGCAGAGCTTGAACTGAATCTCTAGCAATTCATAAATTTCTACACTAACCCAAAGAAATATAATAAAATGATAGATTTTTTTGAAGGTTGATTCACATTTTTTTCTCTCACTGACCAAATCCGCCATCTAGGTCAAAAGTTCGAAAACCATAGACAAATATCAGCACTAGTTCTTTGATTGATTTGTATAACTTAATTGATGAAGGAATTCCACATCATATGAACATACCGGCCGATAAGAAAATGATTCATGTTATAGTTATTTAGTGCTAGGATAATTGACAAATTAAAATCAATGAAACATACCCCACTAACCTAACAATCTATATGTTATTCTCTGCCAAATATTTCATACAAGGTCAAGTTTTCCAGTAGATACTAGTTTCAATCAGATACCATGTGTATTTCAGTTTAGCTTTTTTATTTTTTTCCTCTATTGTCCTTTTTCTTGATCCTTCAAAATAAATTTTAGTTACATTTCTTATCTTTGATCTCTTCATTATTAAGTCTTGCAAAATAACTTTTTTTTTTTTTGCTTCATTACCATTTCGGTGTGACTCATAAGTTTCTCTAACATACACATTTCTATCACTTTGGCACTCTCATCTCTCCAACTCTTCATACATAGACACTTCAATTAGCAAACATTCTACCTCTCAGTTGTTATGCTGTCATTGGCTCTTTGCAACTTTAAAATCTTTAGTTTTACACGAACCGCAATCCGAACACAACTATTCATTCACCATGATCTGGTTAGATTAGATTAGGTATCTCAATCTACCGCTTGTATAATGAATTTAAAATAGCAAATAATAGCTGTAACTATTATTATTTCACAGAAGTTTCATTTTAAGTGTACCTAATACCATATAAGAGTACTCAACTGACATGATTACATGCCTTTGGACCAAAAGTGACAACTTGACCCACAAACCTGAGGGTCCTAAGTGGTCATTAGATTTTTTTTTTTTTTAAGCCCTAATATCGATTACATTGACGAGATTTCCAATACTCTAATCATTTAATATCAATTGGAAGTCATTTTATATCATGTATGTAGATTAATTATTCTCCTTTTGTCAATTTTTTTTTTTTAGTTTAGTTAAGTTAATTAAGCCATCCATGTAGGTTGGATCTTGTCGTTTGTTCCTTCAGCCATAAGTACTGAAAGTGTATAAAGATTAGCCGACCCACTCATCTTTGGCATGAGGAGAGTCTTGTACTACAGAATCATAGATTGCTCCCATCAAACAACTTATCATGAGCACAAAAAATTTCCCATGTCCTATCACTAAAAAAAAAAAAATATTACCAAGATGATCAGACACCATCAGACAACATGGTAGGCCTAGTGATCATAGCTTGGAAGAAAGCAATGAAAAGGAAAAAGGGCAATGTTCCCTCATGGCCCAAGGCAGGGACACTATTTAATGAGTGCCACACTCATATGACCCTTGGATGGTCCCATTTTTTTATTCTGCCCCACGGCAAACAAGTCAGCACACATCTTATGCCATCACATAGTATGAGTAATCAATTGCCAAGGACCAACTTGCCCACACCAATATCCAAAAACCAAATAGAGCCCAAACAAACCTCCATGGCCTGCAAACCTTAAGAGGTGGACCCCAATTTGGTTGTGATCAGGCTCTCCTCAGTCCTCAGAACCATTAGGAACGTGACTACAGCTACAGCCTTGTCCACCACTAGGAAGTAAAGGAGGACAAAGTGAGAACCCTACTTTCTATGGTACTGGAAGTCATGTGGTCTTGTGTCAGTGCACCATAAGTTTGTTGTCTGCAGTGACTGAAATTGTTGCACCTTGATAAATTATTATATGATCAACACCATCAAAATTAATTACAGGCATACAAAATGCTGTATGGTACTTGCCATTCTGCTTCTGTAGTTGTTTAGGCTGTTACTTTTTCTTCAATACCTGCTATAAGCTCAGATAAAACAAATGAATTACATGTAGGGTAGAATGTTGACATAATATGAAACTCCCACTTTAATACGTACGTATAAAAGAAATGATCCTATATATAGGATAGTTGATTATTATGGTTTATTAGGCTGTTACTTTTCCTTTAATATCTATGTACAAGCCAGAGAAAACTTTATTCAATAGAAATGTCTCTACCTATATGTACTCTATTTCAATTTTCTTTATAATTTGCTGTCCATCCGTCACCTGCATGACAAGTATCCACTTAATACTCTTCTAGCAGTAACATATCCTCTTAAGGAAATGAATTTATGATATCTTTTCTAACTGGCAATGGTATCCAACCTACATTTTGAATATTTATTTCATGATACCGAACCTAAAATATCTCAATTTCTTAAAGTTGATACCACTCAACCTCAAAGAAACCAAAAGCACGCACGCAAAGATGCAACCATCCTTGGAAGAAGACAAACTAAAAGGGAAGATTTGATGCCGAACTTGCACGGGCAAATATGGTACCGGAGTTCCACATCGATACTCTTTTTAAGTATTGCCATCTACTTTCAACAAAGAGCAGGCGTGCGTGGTGGTTGCAAAGTGTAAATTTTCCTCAATCGCTTTAAAGCTTCCCTTGATGGAATCTATTTTCCCAAAGTTCAAACTAGGTAAAAGATGGCAGGCTATGTGGACCTGGTAAATGCCGTACTAAGTCACTGGCTAATTATATTGTTAGATCATCACTTGTAGTTCCAGATGTCATCTAAGAAAATTAATAAGAATTTTTATATGGCTACTACACAAAATTAACAAAATTTTGTCCGGAAATATCCAGAAACACTACTCTAAGATACGACCGGTATCCTCCACTTACGAGCATGACCATGGATAAGATCGATGAAGACTTTTCAATATCCAAGAAAAAAGAAATATTACAGTAAAAAAGAGAAAACTTAAAAAGAAGAAGAAGAGAGGACTCTTGGATGGCTTACTAAATTAGGTCCCAATAGACTTTTTCATAACCAACTAATATGACTATTTATAATTGTTTATGACTGTTTGGGTTTTTATTAATTCATTTAGGCTTTCAATAAGAAGTCCAATAGTTAGAACATTTAATAAGGAGCCCAATGATTAAAAAATAAAAATGAGATAAAATACACATGACCGTTGGTAATTATGAGTCCAACGGTCAGAAATTAAAATCATGATAAAGAGATTAAAATATTTAAATAAAAAAATTAAAAAATAAGATTAAAATTCGTAGAAGAGAATTTAAAAAAATTTTTAGTTTTCTTTTTTGGATCCTCTCCAACATATATTGGGTTGCTAGATTAATCAACAGTTCTTTAAAATTATGCAACTTGATTGCAAATGGAGAGGATCCAAAGTTTGTTACCATGTTGGCCTAATAACAACCTCCAATCTTATTTACAAAAGCTGGCTAGAAGATATTATTTAAATTTTTTTAGCCATATATAAATATTCAAGACTTTTTCAACTCCCAGTGGTGGGGCTAAATATATGCTTGCACGGACTTTTACATAATTCCCTCATTTTAAATCCTAATGTCCTTTGCCAGCTTCCAAATCTAATCAAATTCAATTATAAATATAATGAGCAGCTCTTAGTCAACCCTAAAAGATTTATCGCACTGTGTCTTTTAGTCCACATGGTCCATGGTTTAGATTTTGATATTATTAATAACGATTCAAAACTTCACATAAAAAGACTAGTCTAAAGATACTATTAGGTATCTTAGCATCTAAGGTCTTTTTAATGCAACCAATATAGAACTAAATATATGTTTGTATGAGTTTTCAATAGAAAAGGTTAGCCAAAGTGCATAGTTAGGTTCTTTGACTCTGTATAAATATCCAAGATCTCCTTAATATAATTCATATCCTATGGCTCCTCACGTATTTTCCTGTTTAAATCCTAGCATCCTTATTGAATAATTAAATCCAGTCACAAACACAATGATTAATCGCATCATGAAAACCTATATTCAATCCCAAACAGGTTTGTATTATATATCAACTAGTCCACATAGAGCATGGATGGAATATATTTTGATATCATTTTTAATGATTTAAGATCTCACTCAAAAAAGCTAGTTAGAAAATATTATTTGGCTTTGTTAGCCATATATCATCAACAAATGATATGAACTAAACATGCACATGCATGTGTGCTCACATACTTAGATCTAGTCCAAACTGGTTCTAGTTCGGAACGGAGTGATGAATCTAATTGATAGATGTGGTCTAGGTGGTTTCTAAATTAAATTTAGCTAAGGTTGGATCTAGATGCCATATTGAAGACCTCATGTTTTAAATTTTATTGGGTTTAGTTGGTAAAAAATTTAAGATGGTGAAGTCCAATTTTGCTCCATTTATATGAGACAATGTGAACATTAATTAGAGCAAAAGGTGACTTGACCAAGACACATAACTAAATCTTGGTTTCATATCGAACCCTACCTGTGGAGAAAGAATATATTTGAGTTTTGGTCGAGCACTCACTGGGTTATTCTAGGATGAAAGGGGCATGCACTTTGTCAAGTCATGATAAATTTAAGAAAGTAATATTTCTTGCTTCATACATACAATTTAATTGATTATATGTAGGAATACACAACAAGATCACACTAATTTTTTAGCAAACCGATACAATGCAAGTGCTAGCAAGTTGCAAAGTTGCTGTTTATCATGTAGAATGCTAATTGTGATCCTTTGTGATGCACCTTTCAAGCACTATGGGTCATAGGATCTTTTGTTTTCTTTTTCAAAAATGATGCTCATAAGCCATCATGATGATTAGAGAAAAAAAAAGTTAAATTATTCACTGTCGATAAATTTGCTGTCAATCCATATCGATTGGCAAGGTGAAAGTTAATTAAAGTCATTATCTCCAATGCACGCATCCTCTCTCTCTCTCTCTAGGTAAACATGTAGACATCCTTTGCCACCTACCCATGACCATAAATAGAGAGCCATAAAGTACTTGAGTATAGGGTTGGGCATGAATCGAATTCAGTTGAATTAAGAAAAAATTTCATCTAATCGAATCCAATTAGATTGAATAAAATTCAACCCCGTTGCCAATCATTTATCATATATAAACCATTTGAAACCAAAGTGAATAATTTGTAGTGGGTTCGGATGGATTATATTGATTTAGGCTTCAATGTTGATCCAATATTGATTTTAAGTCCAACATTGATCCATTTAAATTTATTTATTATTTTTTATTAATTTAATGCAAAAAAGTCCTGAACCTTATAAGTTATAAATTTTGGGCTTATTTTTGAACATGTACAAAATAAAACAGAAAAAAAAAATTTTACTCATATGAAAGCAACTACATCTGAAAACTTTCACTTTAGAATTGTCTCAAATTGATATGTTTCTATCAACAATTCAACACTAATATTTTCATAAATTCAAATGGATGATGCGGTATTTTTTAGAATGAAGTATTGAAGTCTAAATGATATCGTTCCAAAATGAAAATGAGTTTATGAAATACTACATTGGTTGAATTCGGTTTCATATAGTTTAAAAGTGTAAAAATCGAATCCGACCATAAATAATTAATTTTTTACCAATCCCAACCCAATTCCATTCGATTTATGTCTTTCAACCGATCGAAACAGATGTTTATTGGGTCCAATTGGATGGATTTCTTCAGATTTCGATTATTTGCTCAACCCTACTCGAGTATAAATGCTATATGACAAATCATACGTTAGATCACAATTTAGACAAAAATGTAATTCAAAATAGATGCTTGGATGATACTTATGAACTACCTTTAATTCTAATCATCAATTCAGTCCAAAATTTGGCTCCTCTTTTTTTGTATATACTTAGATCATGCGAGATCCTATAAGTCTATATCTACAAAAAAATAAAACTAAAATAAATTTGTCTAATCCTTATAAAACTAAACCTAGCCATTTAGAATGTCGGAAGATCTATCATGCATTCATTACATGTTCTTAAGTCAGTTCTCAACAATCAAAATAATAATAATAATAATAATGCATGCCATGAGACTTGAAAAGCTATTTCTCTAATGAGCAATTATACGCATGGTTCCTCACACTTTTTAAGTTAATTAAGCCCTAGCATCCTTATTACGTTAAAGAAATCTACAGTTGTATATATTTAATTACATATCAGTTATACATTAGATATATCTTGGATATTTATATATAGTTAAAAATCTAAACAATAATTTTTTGGCTCATCATTTTGAGTGAGAATCACTACAAATAATATCATAATAAATTCAGCTAATAATTTATATAGATTAGGTGATACTGCAATACAGATTCTTTGAGATTGATCACAAGTTAATCTTCATATTTATAATTAAATTTATTATATTTATGATTGAATTTAAATAAATTTAGATCTTAAGCTTGATAAAAATGATTGGACTTAAATCAAGATAGCATGCGAGGTATTTTGATGGCTTGATAAATTATACATCCTATAAAATCTAATTTACGGACAAGGCTTGAAGGAACAATGAGGAAAAAATAAAATAAAACCATTTCAACGCATGCATACAAGTCGGCCAACGATGGCGTGCGTAACAGTAGGCCATCAAAGCTTTTGTTCCAACCCTACCAATATGTGACACGGACACATGACCTTGGGTGGCGATCCCCTATCAAAAGCAGCATTTTTTGTTCTTTGAGCCCTTTTCATGGACCATACGGCATACTTCTCTAGTCAAATTTAACAAAGGAGAGTGGCTGTAGTGAGTTGGAACCACTTTTTTCCAATGGCAACTTCCAACCCACAGGGATTCCTTTTTGGCCTCGGCAAGTCTCACCACCCAACTTCCTCCTCCCTTCCCATTCCAAACAAACCATTTCCTTCCCATCTACCACTCACGCTCTGGCTTCGTACCACATTCAAGGAAAGAAGAACACACAACTAGTAGTCTAGTAGAACAACCAAAGAATGCTTCTCTACCGTAATTCCCATGAATACGTTTCATAAAATTAATGTTGTGTTTAAGATTGAAGGACTTGGTAGGCTTCTCATCATGCTTGAAACGACTCCATTTATTGGCATCAGTTTAAGCATTAGTGATAATGAAGCCCACCTCAGGTAAAGGAAGCATGCATGCATGCATGTCTCAAGAAGGGAGTGTAGAGGAAGTATATATTAGGTGAGAAAGAAATGTTATAACTTATGGCCGGCAGGCTGTTTGGTTCCTGAATTTTTGGAAAACTGCTGATATTAGAGCTTAAGAATAAAGTACAACCCTTCTATCTTATTTTTGTGATCGGTTGGTAAATAAGCAAGGACGGAGGTTATACCTTTCGCGCGCAACAGAAGTATTCATCTTTCTTTGTACGAATCTACTTTTGGATCATGCAATGGTCCCTTCGAGATCTATGCAGTTGGATCTCGAAATGTTTTATTATAAGGAGTGCAATCAAATGGTCGACATTATGAAAGAAGACCGACCATCCTTTGTGTGAAAGATACAATCCAAACCCAATAAGCAAAAAAATGCACACGACATCACCTTGGCACATCTTCTGAGATGTCATTTATCAAGGGACCAACCAATGGGTCTGATTTATTGTATTGAAACAGTTTGTCGAGTCCGAACAATTGGAAAAATTTATGCTTGACCAAGAGCCCAGCCTGGTGACATTCCTGCAGATGGCCTTCCTTGCCAAATACGATGCATATATTTACAGAATCCAGTGGTCCATGTAAGAGCGTTTCATCTGTTTTGTTTTTTGTTAGGGAGAACTAGGGAAATTTTTAACCAGATATACTCTCAAAGTATTCATTAACCTTTAAGTGGGATTAATTTTTTAAAACTTTTTGCATAGGTGCATTCTTTTTTTTTTTCTTTTCTTTTCTTCTTTATTACAGATTCTACTATTAGGAAAAATACTTCGACTTAAACCCTAATAAGTGCAGCAAAAGAAGAACCAAAGTTATCTATATTGTAATAATGTGATATCTAAGTAAGAGAACAATTTCATGCAAAAAGCCTGAACATAAACTTCATTTCGTTTCACAAAGACTAAATTACACAAAAGCTTCAATAGTTAAGGAGGCAAGCAGATTAATTTATAACTGATACTTGTTTTTTTGCTCCTATAGAATCAACATGTACTGACTATAGTAGAATTAAAAAGATCATTAAAGATCTTCAGAAAGGAGAAAGATTAAAAAGAAACAAAAAAATTAACATAAAATCAGCTTTCCTTAAAAGACATGAAACTACTAGAGACATTTTCTAACACAAATACTAGCCTACTAGCCTATCCAAATAAAAACATAATGGGCATATGTATGTTACTAGTTAGTATCTAAGAATTAAACAATAGCAGCCAATCCTTGCACAATTTCATGCCGAAATGGTCCAAAGAAATGTCATTAATGTGACATGTTTCGGCCATTAGATCAAAATTAGATGCTTCATAGATTGACATGAGACACGCACCACACATATCTTATTAATTAGTCAATAGTGAGTTGGAAAATGGAAATGCTATGTGATTGGCAGTAGATGGATTAGTGCTTAATCTGCTTTTAGAAAGATAATCACGTTTTAATTACGATTTTTTACCGATCCCGCCCCAACGCCCTCGCCGCTCCCTTCCTCCTTAGACCGGCGCGACGCTCTGACGCCACTCCGAATCTTCTCGGCGATTAATTGAATGAGATGGGAAAAGATCGGCTCCACCATGGGCCTCCTCATAGTTTTTTTTTTTTTTTTTTTAACCGTTACCCTCCAACCAATCACAACTCTCTCTCTCTTTCTCTAAGCTTTCCTTTTCTTCTAGACGCTCGGACCACACGGTTCCACGTACTGGATCCCAAGTTTTGGGGTTACGGTCACCTCCAAATGAGGTTAAGCTTGCTAACATACTAATCTGCAACAAGCTAATAAAATTTACTATAAGCAAGAGCTTAATTTTGTTAAAATCGGTCATTTGAATCATTTTGTACTGCATCAACAAAAATATTTTCTAAATTCAAAAAGTTTTTGTATAGTCATGTTTACATAAAATTGTAATTAATTGTGATGATTTGAAGTATTTTGAGTTCAGTAACTGTTATGCCACTCTCATGTTACTTTGATAGTATATTAAGGAGATTTTTCATTAAAATTAAACTGAGATATTGCTTTTAAATAATGATATTGCCTTTTAAATAAATATAATTTGGTTGGAGTTAGCAGCTCTAGTCATTTTGCTGAGTTATAGAAACCAATATCACGCATGGGATATACACATAATTGATTGAAAAGAAATGGACAATATGGATTTGTAATTTAGTTGTATCCTTTAATAGTGCACATATCTTGCATTGCATGTTATGAATCAACAAAAAGTAGTGCAAAAGTATTTCTGTTAAAGAATGAAGTTCATTTAGAATGAGACTCATAAATCGATAGATTTAAGATTTACACATCACAATAATGATGGCGGTAATATGATTTTGTAAAGGAAACCATTTCGTCTAACTATCCTATAAGAATTTGTATGCAGAAATTAATGCCATCAACCGTCTCTCCTCCTCCTCTGTTTCACAAATTGATATGCATTGCATCAAATATTTTCTTCTAACTTAAATAAGGGGAGTAAGCATGATTTAGGGGTAATTAACATCCTCCTCTATATTTATTTCCATTTTAAGTTTAATCTCTATTTAGTAAAAGTTTTGTTCCTGCCCCTTAATTTTGGTGTCCGTTTTATCTTTAGTTTTTGGTTTCTACATACTTACAAACAACTATGTATAAAACATGTATTAATATGAATGTATTAAGATAGCTCATTATTCTTTTTGTTTATTTGTACTTCATCCAACATATGGAATGATGAAGTTTTGTCCAAAGAGATGTTTTAACAAGTACCCTTATTTAGGAAAGTCTTAATTTACCCTAAGAAGCAAGGCATGTGCAAACCAGTAAATATTTATATTAACCATATATTTATAATTTTGAGAAATATCTTGCAGAATTATCTCAAGTTTTGTAACTAATATGAGGGATCACGACATCATTAATCATGATCTTATAAACTCGCCTTTAGATGTTTATATTACTCTTTGTGGATCAAAGCTACCTATAAAAGAGATTATATCATGCTTATTCCCTCTTTAGGAGGATCTTATCCAAAGAGGTCCAGCCAAGTTGCTTCCTTGAACGGTGTTAGTTGAGATGCAATAAATGATCTCCTAAAACCTTCCCACTATTCTTAATTTTGTTAATCAGTGAACTTCCATTTGTGTTAACTATTGATGTTTGTCCTCAAGGAAATACCTGATATCTATATCTAAATTAGTTATAAGAAATCATCAATTAAGTGTTCACTTAAATATGAGTAACATTAAGTGAGCAGTAGGACTGAGCACGGATCGGATTCAATCGGATTGAGAAAAAAATTTCATCCGACCAAATTCAATCGGATTGAAAAAAATTTAATCCACTGCCGACCTTCTATCATGTATAAATCATTTGAAATTGAAGTGAATGGTTTGTAGCGATTTGGATGGGTTGTATTGATTTGGACTTTAATATTGATCCAATATTGATTTTAAGTCCAATGTTAGCTCACTTGAGCTTATTTACTTTATTTTTTATCAATTTAATGTAAAAAAATCTAAATCTTATAAGTTATAAATTTTGAACTTATTTTTGAATCTATATAAAATAAAATAGAAAAATAGAAGGTTTACTCATGTGAAAGTAACTACATCTGAAAGCTTTCATTTTAAAATTATCTCAAATTGATGTGCTTCCATCAATAATTCAATATTAATATTTTTATGAATCCAAATAGGTAACATGATGTCTTTTAGAATAAAGTATTGAAATCTAAACGACGCCATCCCAAAATAAAAGTGAGTTTGCAAAATACTACATCTACTTGATTCGATTTCATATGATTTTAAAGTGTAGGAACCGAATCCGACCATAAATAATTAATATTTTATAAATCTCAATCTGATTCTATCCGATTTATATCTTTCAACCGACCAAAACCAATGTTTATTGGATCGGATTGGATGGGTTTTTTCAAGTTTCAGTTATTTGCTCAGCCCTAGTGAGCAGCCTTAGCCCAACATAGTATTTAGGATATTGAGATGTTTATTTTTTTTTCTAAGTACCGATAATGAGAATAAAATTTGCACCGTACAAAAACACAAATTTGCTAGACATCATTTCTTCCACTTGATTCATCTTAAAAATAACATTTTGATGCATTCTGCAAATGAAAATATATTGATTTAGGAAGTAAGTATTTCTAAAACATATGGAATTAACCTCTATAAAAGATGCGGTAGCTTCACCAAATTTCAAGACGCTCCAGATAGACAAATGGAGATGGCCATGTTCCCAGGTTATTCTATAAATTCTTATTGTAAATTCCTTAGTTTTGGTAGGACTTTGATTCTTGATGATTTTTATATTTGAGAAACATCTATTTCTGATAAAGTGAATGAGTTCATTTCATTATCTTCCAATGGCATAATCTGAAATGCAAATAATCTCAACAAGAGATCCCGTCATTCCATTCCAATTGTATTCCTTGTCGTAATAAGGAATCCTCCTCTCAATATATATAGTCTGAGAATGTAGCTATTCCACCAAAATCTATCCATGTTTCAAGGGCAAACTGCAATGGAAAGCCTACCAATGACAAAAAGAAATTAGAACAAATGGCCATAAATTGGAGCAGTGAAATTTTGAGTTGTGGACCACGTCCTAGATCTGACAAAGCTATCAAAATCGATCTATAGGTGCGCCTCTAATTGCACTATTATATGTTAGAAAAACTTCATGGTCTACTATGTACAGTGAAATTAATATCTATATAAAATTAGATTATAGAGTCTCTATCATAGTTTTTTTTTTTCCTTAAATTTATTTGCCTCAAGCTTAAGCATAATGCGTAGGAATGATAAAAGAATGCAAGTGAGAAGAAAACTAAATTAAGCAAATCTAGATATCGTTGTACCGTGTTGTGCACATCGTCCACACAGAGAGCCAGCTACCATTCATTCGAGCCGGGAGGTGCAACGAGGGTGTGATCAAAGCGCGGAGATCCGGACCCCTTGTTTCCATCCAAATATCTCCCCTTTTTCCCACCGTCCACAACCAGATAATATATAACAATATAAAAATATACAATCTTATAAACAACTGGACAAAACACATAATAATATATACAAATAAAATAAGCTGCATTTGCGGCGAATTTCATTTCATTTCTCATTTCATTTCCTCTTAACCCGGGTTGCCTCTTAACCCACCCCCCACCTAACCCAACCCCCAACCCATGAACCTTTTTATTTATATTCTCCGGGAATCCCCCCACCCCCCGAGCTCTCAGTTCTCCTCTCCCCCTTCCCTTCTCCCCACCATTCCTCTTGGGCTATGAGCGCTTTTGGGGATTCACTCAGTGGGATGTGTTTAAGGTGATGGGCTCTGAAGGAGAGGAGATGGAGAAGAAGGACCCTCCCACTCCTACTCCTCCATCTCTCGTAGTCTCTCACTCACTCACTCGCAGCTGCTCCCCCAGCCGCTGTGTGGAATCTCTCATCCCCACCTCCTCCGAGAACACAAACCACAACACGTCTCTAGAAGAGAGGAAGTGTGTGTGAAGCCTTCTGTTCATATTTGCACCACCTCTATTCCTTCAAACAATCTCTTGCACGCAACCAGATCCCCAGATCTATTATTGTTGGTATTAATTGGGTTCACACTCACCATACCAACCACCATGAAGCGGCTCAGCAGCAGCTCGGATTCTCTCATCCCCATCTGTCCTACTGGTACATTACAAATTCTTTCTTGCATCTTTTACTCAAGCTATATGAAACAACTTAAAATTTAGATTTAAAAGATTATATGGGTGTTTTGGGATGGTTTAGGAGACGAGAAGGGGATGTATGGAAGGGGATTCCAGCCCATGATGGACGGGCTGGACGAGGAGGAGTGCGGCGACGAGGAGCTTTGCTCCGGCAGCCAGGGCGGCGGCGGCGGAGGAGGCGGCGGCGAGAAGAAGCGCCGGCTGAGCGTGGATCAAGTGAGAGCTTTGGAGAAGAATTTCGAGTTGGAGAACAAATTGGAGCCGGAGAGAAAGGTGAGGCTGGCCCAGGAGCTCGGCCTCCAGCCCCGGCAAGTCGCGGTCTGGTTCCAGAACCGCCGCGCCCGGTGGAAGACCAAGCAGCTGGAGCGCGACTACGCGGCCCTCAAGGCCAGCTACGATACCCTCCGCGTGGACTTCGACGCGCTCCACCGCGACAAAGAAGCCCTCCTCGCCGAGGTCAGTAGTCATCACTAGTCAAAATTTGTTATGCAAATACGTACGCACGCAGAATTGAAACGACAAATACTGGAAATTTTTGGGCGATGACCATGGATTGCAGATCAAGATGCTGAAGGAGAAATTAGGAGATCAGGAGGAGAGTCCGAGCTTGTCCTCCGTGAAGGAGGAGCCGGTGGTGTCGGAATCCGAGAACAAGGCCTCGGAGGAGCCACCGGCGCCGGTGTACAAGGACGGATCGTCGGAGAGCGACTCGAGCGCGGTCCTCAACGACGTGCTGAACGACGAGAACAGCCCGCACGATCGGGGGATGTCCATGTCCTCCTTCGGATTCGAGAACTCCCCATCCTTCCCATGCTCGCCACCATCATTGCTGAATTCCGACTCGAGACAACCAAAGGGTGGATTCTTCTTCCAACACCAGCTGCTAAAGATGGAAGACGGTGGACTTCTCGGCGGAGAAGAGCCATGCCCTAGTTTCTTCTCAGATGATCATGCGGCCACCCTCAATTGGTACTATGCGGAGCAGTGGACCTAAATGGAGGAGGAGGAGGAGGAGGAGGAGAATAATAATAATAATAGTAATAATAGTATGGGAAGGAGTTAGGGGAGGTTTTTTAAGATTTTTGTAAAATTGGAAATGTATGTAGCTTTTGGGATGGGAGCTGTGTAATGATGTACAAAAAGCCTTTTCCGGGTTGGAGAGGAAGAGAGAGAGGAAGAGGACGGGAAGGTGTGGGGAGAGAGAGAGAGAGAGAGAGAAAGCTTGATCTCTTTTTATCTCAAATAAAGAATCCTTTTAATATTTAGTTAAATAAAGAAAAAAAATGGAGTAGAATATTGGGTGATTGGGGATATAATATTATAATGATGAGATGGTATTCTGCTTCATCGGTGGAGGGTTCACGTGGTTCTGGTATGGGTGGTGACGTTGCCATTTCCTTTTCTTCTTTTGTCGTGATATAATATTATAAAAAAAGGACTGTTGGGGTCTCCCCAAAGGTTAGAAGTTTGTGCTAAGCCTTGTCCTGTTCGATACCGCATCATGTCGTAGAATTCCCCGGTGTACACTGGTGGTGGGTGATGGAGCTGGAACGCGCATCCAAAATTGGTGTACTCGATCGCTTGGAGTCATTTGGGATCGAACTGATGACCGGTCCACGAATTGTTCTTTATCACAGCTGTGTTGTACCAGGGCATTTCTAAAAAAGCTGAAACCGGATTGAATACCATATCCGATACCAAAGTATCCATCTTCGTATTTGTATCTGATGAATATAGGTATTAATTTATTATAAAAATTTTATAATCATAGAGTTAAAAAAAATATTTAACAAAAAATAAATTAAATTAATAATATATAAAATAGATCTGGACAGATTTTATCCCATCTACTCTCATTCTTAATTTTCAATATCCAAAGTATGGATGAACTGTCTCGAGAGGAGTTCATGTCCTCTTTTAACTTTGTGATATTTGAATTAAAAGGAGGTACAATTTCTCAATCCCTTGCTGAATTATCAGCAATTTTGCGACTAGAAATGATTGCTGGTGATTGAGAATTGGATATCTTAGGTTTTAATCTGGAAGTACCAGAGAGGGTACCTAGTTGATCCAACCAAATGTTATAATTGGGATTGGATGGTGAACTTACTTGTATTTGAGAATTTGAGAAGCTGAGTTTACTTGAAGATTGACTAGCTACTTGTATGTTTCTAATTCATGCATTTTGAGAATTGGAGGGGGTAAATTTATTGGAAAATGAAGGCACTGTGCTATGGAACTTGTGTTTGAGCAAATTTGTAGGAGGAACAAATTTGTAAAGGAACAATGCATGGCTGAGGGATTTTTTTTTCACTATCGAAACTATCCAAAAAGAGTGTAAATTAGATTTTTAGCTGACCAGATGATAAGAAACTAGTCATTTTGACCCTGATAAAAGAATGCTTTAATTCTTTAAAAAATTGACATTTTATTCCTAAATTATGTCTCAAATTGCAACAAGAAAATCAAGCTTACACTTGCATCCTTTCAGAGTACATTGTTGGATATAACATGACACTTGAATGTGGCCACATGCATTGAGAGCTTGGTCCCTCGCTAGATATCTCCCTGACATCTGAGATGATCCTATCAGATCATCAACGGATGCTTGGTTTGATCCAAGGAGAGAATGCTAGGTCGGACAACGGATAGCTTCCAAAACAATTCCAAATTCAAAACAAAGAGAACCATAAAACATCTACCATTACTAGGAGGAAATAACTGTTGTGGGTATAGGGTCTAGTATCATCAACCCCCACCAAAAGAGATAACCTATGGTTTGTGGCTTGAGGGTGCCAACTGATGCAGCCGTCTGGGTTTAAGCCCTCACCAAAATTTTGATCGGATTTTATCTTGATATTGTTATAAAAAACCATTGTTGTGGGCAATATAGTTTGTTTTCTTGGGTAGAATAAGGAGAAGATTATCCTCATCACAAACGGGAGAATAAAACAGAAGAAGCAACAGCAGAAGCAAGAGCTTTGTACAAACTATGGATCACTTCATGAGGGAAACCGTTAGTCCAATCCCTAGCCTCGAGGAGGTCATTAGCACTTGTCCCTTCCGATTAAGCCAATTTATTACTGTAAGTGAATCGCCTTTAATCCATATATATTGCAGCCCCTATAAAGAAGTTAACAGCTTTCTAATTCATTCCCAAGCTCTGGAATTAATAACAGGTGCAGATATCTATTACCGACCACCTCTACCTGGTAACTCTACCCAAAAATACGATGGATGGGTTTTTGGTCAACGGTGCGAGTTATATCTTCCACACGAAAGAACGATGGAATTTCTTTCACGGTGTGAACCATTATATCGCATTTGGTATAGCTTTTAAAGCACGGCATCTATTTTGTGCTCTGTGCTGATGAATGAAAGAGAGAGATTGAAAGATTTTCAAAGCTGTGCAAAATGTGATCTAATAGTTGATGTTATGAAAGAAGATCAACAATTCTTTCATGCAGAGGATATAATCCAAATCTTTTGATTTAATATGCCAGTAATGGCAAAAACAATTTCTCTTAGGGACCAGTTTAATTATTAGGGAGAGACTACACTATCTGTTTGCATTTATTATGTATTGATTTAGATCTGATATCATCTTTTAATGGATCCAAATGGACACATTGTCCATCCTTCTCGGACGTAATTAATCCACATTCCCAGCGGTCTGTCCTCTCCCATAACAAGCTTAGAATTTAGATTAATTACAACCGCTCTGTACCGTCCATCACCATTGCCACCTTTTAACATCCACTTCTAAAGTGATAGCAAATTACTAAACTTCGTCAGTCAGTGAGAAGAGCAACCAGACTATTTTAATTAACGACACCGAACCTGGTCAGCTCCCAGTCCACGTTCTGTCCTCTATTCTTTGTTGTTGGGGGCCACAGCCTCTTTGCCATGAAAAGCTACTATAACTAAAGAAGAGGTACATAGTGGTTAAAGTCTCGGAAGACCTTTGGATTCCTTTGAGATCTTATCCCATGTTAACCACATGGCCTTAAGATGGCCGGTTGGCTGCGTTTAGTACTAAGCACAGCGGTCGGAATAATTACAGGCATGGGTTAAATAAAACTTACGTGGCTGTTATTCTTTCTTTAATGAACTCCTTGGAAGCTTCTACTAATCTCCTTCCTCTCCTTTCTTCTTTTTTTTTTTTTTTTCTCTCTCTTTAGTTGAAAGAGACTCACCGATTTCTTTTCTAATTTATGGAATTCTTTAAGAGATTCTTCTTTGACAACCACACCCACGTATTTGTTTGGTTGTAAAGGTCACACATCCACACATCGCGATATTTAAAAGCAGAGCATCAGGGCAAGCATTGTGGGGACCGATTCCATGAGCTGAGGTGTCACCTAATCTTGGCACAGAACCTTGAAGGATTTATAAATATATTGAATTATATATATATATATATATATATATATATAATATATATATATATATATATATATATATAAATAGACGAACCACCAAAATAACATGACAAAAGAAAAAAAAGAATTCATTTAGTTGACGGAGTGAGAAATGCGGCCAACAAAAAAAATGAAGGAACCCCCTTATTTGAGTTTTCAAATGAAAAAAATTAAAAAATAGTATTCTCATAGATAAAATTTTTTTATATTTCTTGAGAAGAGAAAATATACGTTAGACATGGATTTTTGATTTTATTATTAAAAAATTTATTTTTTTCTAAAATATCTTTAAAATTATAAATAAAATATTTTTTAATTTATTAAGAATATAATAAATATTTTATTCAATTTTTTAATGAATATAATTATTTAATCAAATATAAAGATAGAATATGTTCCTTTTTAATAGCCAACCAAATATGTATGTCAGAATTACTTCCCTAAGTATCATAAATCAACTTTGGAAAAAAATTTCAAATGAAACGAGGCCAAAAAGTAATTGATGGATATATTAATTATTTGATTTAACTTTCAATAATTAATAATTTAATAAAATAGCAATAAAGTTAATATTGGAGATATATTAGTTCAAAGTAATCAAGTGAAGCGAACGTTGAATGGGAACGGCTCTAAGGTGTCATGTTTGTCTAATCACGTGGATTTTGTACCTTTCTATTTTGACTGCGATTTTTCGTCTGATCCAATTGAATGCGACTAGGACTTGCTCAACTTAGCCACTGCCATTTGGGGACTCAAGCTATCACAGGTTTAGACAGTTCTAGTCTCGTTACAAGTGTGATCTCTTGACAAAATTTATATTTTGTGCATTGTGGCGTTGGCATGAAATGAATAATGGGAATCACCAATCACCATGCTTGTTTCAATACGTTGAAAGAGCTAAAATCCATTTTAGTCTCACCTTGGCACTTAGAATGCCAAGGGATGCCTTTCCAAAATCACATCTTTGTTTTAGCTGAAGTCAGTTGGGGCACTGTCATAAACTGTTTTAATCTTAGAATGACATATAAATTTTTGGGCTAATGTGACAATTTTCTTTTAGCTTGTAACTAAGGATCTTAGTCTATGATTGAAAGAGCACATTGTTGACAAGATTGTTGAGGTTCCATCCAAAAAAAACAGGAGTCTCCATTTTGTTTGGTGAATGAAAATGGGTTGGATTTTGTCTACCTACGTGGTGTGTGTGTGTGAGAGATCTGCAATTTTTCTTTCCTATATTTTTATCTTTCAAGAAAATGCTTGGGAAATATTTTTTTTTTCTTCTGATAAAATGAAGTACTCATACAAGTCCCATATAAATACAAATAAAAAGATTAAAAAAAAGATATCACATAGTGACATGAGAAGAACCACAATATCGACCCACAAGATCTCTCTAATATACTTCACTACACATGCCATCCAATCCGCAGCACTATTTATCTTGTATAAATATATGTCCTGCAGGAATAGGTGCACTACAATAATTTTGAATTGCTCTCAGCTCTCAATATTATCCTAGTAAAGATAATGCCAGCCCAAGCTTCTCGCTGCTCTACTTTCGGAGCAATGCTATATATTGAAGAGGTGGCTTCCACTTGTCATCATAGATCTTGAGTAAGGGCCTCAAGTGATGAATCTTACTCCTTCCCTAATGCCCCTCACACTCCCATCAAAATTAATCATAAAAAAACCTCAGGGAAAGAGCCCCTAGATTGATTGTTTAAAAAATTTAGTATGTATAAGACATACACCTAAAGATAGATTATTAAGAAAACTCCTCGAAATCCGGCTCTATATAAGTCCTT
Source organism: Elaeis guineensis (assembly GCF_000442705.2). Taxonomy (NCBI): domain Eukaryota; kingdom Viridiplantae; phylum Streptophyta; class Magnoliopsida; order Arecales; family Arecaceae; genus Elaeis; species Elaeis guineensis. The sequence continues at coordinate 5,094,815 of NC_026005.2, forward strand.
AACATCATTATAGATGAAATGTCTCTTTATCCATTCGTTATCACTGTTTACCAAGCTTTCCAATAAGTAGAAACGAAAAATATGAACTAAAACAAAAGCAACATTTTTTTTTCCCGTGTATCGTAATACAACTAATAATGCTGAAATCATTAGCCACTTCACAATTTATACTCAATACATTTTATAGCCGTAGTCTTCACAAAGAGCACGAATCTTCTATGGTGCATATGTAGCATCATAAAATATCATACAGCCATAGATGGCCGACATAACAAGATGAACAGCCATCACATAGGATAGTTCATGGGTACATGCTATTTCATATATGGTACAGTACTGTTTGATGGCCAACCATCTTTTAACAGTGGCCATCCAGTGGTGGACAACACTTTGCAATCCATGAGCCATACCGTAGATAATGCCGATTGTTTCCAAAAACACCAACAGAAGGCATTAATAGTAGAAGATACCGTGAGGCAAGAGCCTGGCTTGATAAGCAACCATTGTGAGCAACAGTTATTTTTCATCCAAGCATGCATGCAGGGCAACAGATAGAATGTGAAAAACAATTGAAAGTTTACTTAAACTAATATAACTTTTATATGAAGACAGATATAAGAAAGAAGTATAAGAAAATAAAAGTTAAAGAAAGCTTCATAAATAAAATTATATTAATTAATCAAAAACTTATGCTAAACTAAACCATGGGCCACCATCATTGAAGAGCCTTACAAAGCTATAAAAGTTGAAAATGGTTTAAAAATAAAAAATAATAAGATTTTTGAGGAAGTTCGGTAAAGTTTGACTAATTATGATACGTGCTAGCTTCACGTGCAAGACTATTTGACCGGAGTGAGATGCAATGCACTTAATTTCAAGGCCTGTGGTCGATGTACGATTTATGTACTTCTCTTGGTTTTCCAACCGCCTTATTTACATCATTTGCTTTGGAAAACTCCCAAAGTTGGTGGCGCCTTGTGCACAACAAAGTTTGTTTTATTCTTTTCTCAAGAATATAGTTTTAATGTTCGAATTTGAGCGAGATCCAAAGGTGCGGCATCAACCGGACCGCAGTCTTCTCGGTTATGTTTTATATTTTTGTTACGTCTCAGTATCTCATTCAAAAAAATTAATAAAAAAATATTATTTAATATTTTAATTTTATATAAATATTTAAAATTGAGACAGTATATAATATAAGACTGTAGATATATATAATATGAATTTTTATATACTCTATCATTTAAACTATAACGTTCTTGTTAAGTAAAAATCTAAATCAATTCAAATTATTTATAATTATAAAAATTTAATCTCAATTATCACAATCAGTCTCTGATCAATCAAAAAAAATTCATATTGCGGTGCCCTCTAATCCATTGATGCTAAATCGATTCTGATACTATTTATCATAATCTAAGATTCACTTAAAAAATTTAAACCAGAATCTATTGTTTGTGTTTCTTGACTCTGTATCAAGATTTATGTGATACAAGTTAATATGTACGATTAATTATATGTCCATATAAACTTTCACAATCATATGATGATGGTACACAAATAAACCATGTAGATGTGTATGGTGATTGAATTGAGAAAAGGTGAAGGGTGGAGCTCCAGTGTCTACATAGATTTCATGGAAGATTCATCAATGTTATAGTTTCTCATTTCAAATTGCCATCTGCCGTGGATACGATCTTTTTAGAACTTGAGGCATTGGAAAAAAAAAAGTCTTCCAAGTATCTGTTACATCGTCCATGATATAGAGAATCTTTCTAATTGTTTTGTTGGTAAACCTTTTGTTAAAAAAAATCATTATTATTGATGGTGTGATTCAAACCTAGCATTGGCCATGAAGGATTCGCTGACGAATAATCTGATTGTCCCATGATTCCCTCCTTAAAATAAGGAGTTTTCGGATTGCTTCTTGTAGTGACTTGTTTGTCCGGTTGCTCGCATTAGTTGGTTGGTTGCTTTGCTCTTTATAGCTTCTCCTGTCCTCCACTTTTCTTGTTAATAATATATACATAGGAAAATTTCTGCTTGCAGAGATGAATGCATTTGTGCCTTCATACAATATTTCCAACCACTTTTTTATGTCTATATGATTTTAAGAATTATTATACAGTATAATGGAACAATATTATTCAGCTTCATGGTAGAGCACATTTTAAGCAATGTTTGCCTCAGCAATGTGACCCTTTTTCCTTGAAACCTCAGGGTGCAATTGGATATATTTTATTTTGTCTATTGGAGATATGACTTCAGCTACAAGTTGAGATTGGATAAAATTGCGTCTCTGGTTGTCCAACAAGAGTTGGTCTCATTCTGCCACAGTGATCAAGATGTTTAGATTATCAAGATTTTAAGTGAATGCAATAATGTAACTGACAAAAGGCAAATGGATTAAACATTTGGCCAGAGTGATCAGATGGAGACTATATGAACATTCCATTTTTTAGTAGGTTTGGATATTAATGCATATGATAGAAATCTTGTGGAGTGAGCTTTTCCTCTTGTCTCTAAATTATTGTACTTTATGGCATGTTAGACCATGTTGTAATATGACCAACCAGAGTCTTATAACAACCATTTATCAGATAAAAAGAATTCCAATAATAATCTCAAAATCCTCCAAATCCAAAATGGAATTCAAGATGTATGAGTTCTTGAACATTCGAATGGTAGCAACATTCTTCGAGGGCAAGGAATGGCAGCAATGTAAGAGATCGCAGCAAGCTATTTGGCAGACCATGATTTTTTTCTAATTCAGTTGGATATATAACAGATTCTTTGTAAAGCAAGTATTATAGAAAATAGATTCATAAAATCGATTTTTAGATTTTATGACTTGTTAGTTTTGGCAAAATAGGTTTTGTCAAAAAAACCAAAAGACCTTTAGTAAAACACATTCATTTATTTTTTCATTAACGTGCTTGGTATAAAACTTAATTCGAGCAAAGCATCTCCTAGCAAACATAATTTGTGATTATAGCATAGTTGAATGGTTAGTATTGTCCGCAATGAGCAGGTGTAAGGTTTGGATCATGTAACACCACGTAGGGTTGAAGAAACCAACAAAGCTTGCTACGAGCCACCAAAGGCCTACCACTTTCTTGTGATCTTTTTGAGAAAAGAAGAGCTTTCGTACTATTAACCTTTTGATTTTATTTTTATCACTCTACTTTGGGATATTAGTTTTTATTTTTGACGGCTTATCTCCGGCTCATTTTAACAGTCCCCCAGTGCTTCAAACTAACGGCAAGGTTAATAGGGAAGGCTCTGCCTGGGTTCCCGTATCATGGTAGAGTATAAAATCAATGAAGGTAAGGCAGCTTCTGAGGAGTTAAAATTAGGCACAGTGTCCAAGAAATTTTCGATGGAGTGGGCAGGGCTTTCAAATGAGTCAAGTTGCTCGAGCTCGGTTCAGATCTAAATTTGATTTGACTCGATTACTATCAAGTTCGAATAATTTTTTAAATTGAACTTCGAATGGTCCAAAAATTTATGAGTTTATTTAAATTTTTATATATATTTAATAATTATAATATATATATTATATGAATAAATCATGATTCGAGTCTAAATTCGAGTATAATTCGATTGATATTCGAATCGAATTGAATTGATCTCGAGTATCATTTTTCTTTCATTATAGCGGATACGAGCGTCAATATTAAGATTCAATCGATCTGGAGTTAAATTTTGAGTCAAATATTTTAAATCAAATCGAACTCGAGTCTTTAGCTCCTCGGCTTGATGCCCCCTGAATCAAGCCAATACTTATAAAATATTACAACCTTGACATACCCAGCAAATGAAGGAGGCAGTGCAGGCCAGAATTAGAAAGACAGGAAACGAGGGAGAATTTGGTGGGAAGAGGGGTGAGCCAAAGCAAAACAAGAGCTGATAAAAGAGAGAATAGAAGGGCAAAAAAACTAATCCAATTTGAGACGGCATTAGCTGCAACCGTCGCTGGCCTAAAAGCAAGCATCCTCGTAAGTGCCAAAAGAAAAAGGCGTACCAGGTTAAAAGTGTTCATTCAACCACTTTATTTGAGGTTTGATCTTTTTTTCTGGATGCCATCATTTCATTATTCTTGAAAGCTACGTTTGGCTAGAAAATAAGGAATGGTTCATGTCGATGGAACCTCCTTACGACAGGCTTAATGATTCCAAGAGAACCCTATGACAAGCTATTTCTATCATAAATACTTTAATTTATGCCAATCTATTTTTAAAATGGATAAAAATATCATTCACTCCTCTCTTTCACTAAATTATGCCCTAGCTGTTGATTCTGACTCCAATGATGTTATTGCTAATAAGCAATAGTATTTACTTCTGAAAAAAATAGATTTGATTGAGTCCCCTTTCCTAATTATATATACATATACATATACATACATACATACATACATACATACATACATACATATATATATATATATATATATATATATATATATATATATATATATATTAAGAATAAACAAGTACCAAAGACGAGCATATCATTTACCCATCTTATTAGAGAAAAAAAATCATTAGTTTTATAAATTGAAAATTATGGTATGGCGATTATCATATTTAAAAATAATTTTTATTTGAATTATGAAAATTATATAGTTTTCCATATTTTATATGATTTATTCAAATAAAATATCTAAAAAGATATATGAATGAGTATAGAACATAAAAATACAAATATCAGTTATCCATCTTATGCTGAAAATTAATATTTTTCCTCATGCCACAATCAAATGTATTTTTAAGCCAGATAGATATAAAATTTCTAGCCAAACAAAAAATAAATATAATTCATGAACTAATTATATTTACGTACATAATTTTCACTACTCTAATTTTTCTTATTCTCCAACCAAAAACAACCGTAATAAATTGATGAAACTTTCTGATTTTTAAAGAAAAAGAAATAAGAATAAAGAAAGGGGGAGGAAGTGGCTGAGTAATGAACGGGAAATGAGGTTTACTTTTCCCATTTCAGGAATCTTTCTAGAAGCTTTTCTGCCATTGCCGGTGTCTATTTTCAGGAGGATTCGATAAATGAGGTATTTCCTGTTCGTGGTTATTGGCCATCAAACGTGTAAAGCTCTCCTTTCTATTCCTTCTTTTTTAACATATCATGGTATGGTACCTGTCTCCATTTGTAGGGCCGGGGGGGCATTGAAAAGCTACGCCAAATTAAACTACTACGATACCACTGGTGCCTTTGCTCCTGAAAAGCGCACATCCCAGTAGGGTCACGGGCAAGGGGCAACAGGAGCCACTCACACCCTGGTCTTATTCCTAGAGACCTTAGGGTAGGTCATTTGTTAATTTGGAGATTTGGTGGCAGTATCTTGTGCACACACTATAAATAAATAAACTAAGTGACTAACTACTGGTCTTTAGCCCCTCATTAGTTATTAGCAACATCATGCAGAGAATTGCATAACTACGATTAAAAAAAATTACTATACAACTCGAGAATAAATCTTCTTCTCTCTGCACTTGTTGTCAGAGAGGTGGTCCGGTCTGTATAAAATAATGAGTGTGTAAACATGATTTCTTAAAATATTGTCGAAGCTTGAAAAGATTTATTAATTGATATGACTTGGAAACCAGTCTCAGCTGATGAGAATGTGCCAAGAGTTCACCAGATGGTTTTCATTAAGGGCATCGTTAAGAATATTCAAATCTTCTCCAGTGATAAGTAATTACAACCGTTAGAGTTTATTTTAAAAAATAAATAAATAAAAAGATTTAAAATTTTTTATCTCTTAAATTTTAGTTATTTAAAAATATTAAAATTCTGTTTTAAACTTAACGGTTCTTTCTGAAGGGATATGATTTTTTGGAAGAGAATATTGATTTCTGAAGAAATACGATGTTTCTAAAACATCGAATCTCTTTCGAACTATAGTGCCTCTTCAATAATCTGGATAGAGTCTATAAATAGGTTCTGTATCTGACTGTTTGAAAGATAATAAAAAAAATTACTCAATCTCCTTTTGTGTTATTGTTTCTCTCTTTTTTTTTTTTTGAGATAGAGACTATCTTTTTTTTTCTTTGACTTCTTTCTGAATATATGAAGGAAATCTCTTGGATCAGCCTCCCCAATCATCGTGCTTATGGGAGGAGGATCAGATTAAGTCAGCTCGTTATATTTTAGAAATGAGATCGCCGAAGATCCGCACATAAAAAGCGAATCACGTTCTCAGGACAGTATTTCATATATCTCGATTCAGACAAGATTTTTTTAATTTTTTATCTCTTTTATTATCCTATTTTTCATCTAAAAATTATATGAACAACAATAGTAATTTTAAATATTTTTTTATTGAATTTTTTCTAATAGTCTAAGAACATGAGATTGATAAAGCTAGAAATTATTATTCGTTGTCTGAAATTAATTTTAAATTGATTGCATAATACCAAAGTTTTACTATTTATCATTTAAAGATTATTCTTCCTAAGATTTCAAATTTATTAACAAACTTATTTGCTTTAAACTAGTGCACATTATTTTCTAAAATTATTTAAAGAAAAAAAGGGGACACATAAATTTTTGCAATTCTAAATTCTTTGTAGAATTTTTCTGCAACTTTAAAATAGTGCAAAAATTTTTTATAGATTTTTGTAGATCTAAAAAATCTATTCTAAAATTTTTTGTTCATTAAAAAAAATAGTGTAGAAATTTTGCTACTATATTAAAATCTATGAAAAATTTTCTGCAATCTTAATTTCTATTTAAATTAATTTCTACAGGCTTTAAATTCTGTGTAGAATTTTTTTTTATAATTTTAAAATTTATGAAGAATTTTTTTGCATATTTAAAATCTGCATAGAATTTTTTTACATTTAAAAAAAATTATTATTCTAAAAGTTGTGCAAGTTAACAATTATTCTTTCAACATTAATATTAGTACTGCCTTGAAAAACATGCAGAATAATATAGTTCTTATATTTGTCATATTCTTAGCATAATTATTTAATTTTATTCTTATTAATATTCTTTATTATATTTATTTTAAAATCTAGAATTGTATCATTATAAATCATTAGTTAATTACTCAAATATATACGGCTAAATCCTTTGAAGCTTAATTTGCAGAACCAATTAAACAACCAAAACATCATAAATGGCTTCATTTGATGATCATAGTACAATTAAATCTGAAAAATTTAGTGGATCATTCTTTAGAAGATGGCAAAGCCAAGTAAAATATTGACTTACCACTTTATGATTAATCTCTATCCTAGAATTATCAGATTCTAGACCTTCCTCTGGATCAACTTCTTTCGGTCCTCAAAATTTTGGATCTTCTAGTCCTCATTCAAAAACTCCTGAAGAAATTGATTTTCATTACCATCACAGGATCCTTAGTGCTCTATCTAATACTTTAAATGATGTATATATCTTTCTACCAAATCGGCTAAGGAGCTTTGGGATGCTCTTGAAACAGAATATGGAATGGATGATGTCGGTCTTAATCTATTCTCCATATCTAAGTTCCGTAAATATACAATGATGGATTTCAAATCTATCAGTATCTAAATTCATGAATTTCAAGATTTCTTAGAAAGGCTAAATTAACCGGTTGTAAATTCTCTGAAAGTTATAAAGTCCAATCATTGATGATTTCTTCTGATATTGTTACACATATCTAATCAGATCTAAAAATAAAATTCTAGATAGGTTTAAAATCTTTAAGACTGAAGCTGAAATTCAGACTAAAAAAACTCTTAAAAGATTTAAGTCAGATCGATGTGGAGAATATACCTCAAATGAAATGATCCTACTTTGCCAAGAATATGAGATCATTTATGAAGTGACTCCTTAGTCCCCTCAATCAAATGGTGTAGCAGAACAAAAAAATCATACCCTATTAGATATGGTTAATTCAATGTTAATCAGTTTAGATGCATTCGAGAATTTATGGAGGGAAGCCTTAGTAGCAGTCTGTTATATTCTAAATAGAATACCTTTTAAAGATAGAAATAAGACTCCTTTTGAACTTTGGAAGGATAAAACTCCTAGATTAGATTACCCAAAAGTATGGGGGTGCTTAGCTAAAGTAGATATATCCAAAATCCAAATCAATCTCATTGGTCTGCTGTTGAAAGGATATTTCGATATCTTAAAAAAAACCCTTAATCTATCCCTCTTGTACACTGGATATCTTGAGATGGTTGAGGATTACAGTGATATAAATTGAATTATTGATTCTCTTGATCTTAAATCAACCATCGGATATCTTTTTCTTCTCGACAGTGCTGCCGTAGCTTGAGGATCTTTCAAGCAAACTATTATATCTCGAAGTACCATAGAAGCCGAGTTAATTGCTCTGGATATCACCTGTGCTGAAGAAGAGTGGATTAAAAATCTTATCTCAGAGTTATCTTTAATACCTAAGCCAGTTTCGGTCATATCAATTCATTATGATAATAAGATCGTAATTGAACTGACAAATCAAAAGAGTACTAATAAAAGGAAGAACATGTGTATCCAGATTCATCATAAATTTGTAAGATAACTCAAATAGAGTAATGTCATTTTTTTAGAATTTGTCAAGTCAAAGTAAAACTTGACAGATTAATTAACCAATAGTTTATCTAGAAATGGAGTCCTAAATCATCGAGAAGGATGGAGCTTAAGCCCACTTTGTGGTCATCGACAGTGGATACCCAACCACTATAATTGGAGATCTCATAAATGAGGTTCAATATGGTAGAAACGAAACTGATTGAGTGATCGTGTCAGAGCACATTATTGGAGTGTATCTCCTCCCATCTCTATGATGAGTGCACTTATCAGTGATAAAGTAAATTAGAAAGGATGAGCGAAGCTCTTAATGAGTCTAAGATAAAAAATTTGTAGGGTATTAGGTCACAAATATCCTTGGAGGACTTATCTATATGAGAATTATCGTATGGGCTGCGACTAAGGGTTTGGGCTAACCCTAACAAAATTCTCATGAAAAATCAAAGTACTAAGGGAAAGGCCTCTAAATGGCACTAACCGCATAAAGACCCACTTAATCTGTATTGTGTATGTGATAAGTTGAAGTATGAATTAAAGGACCTAGTTCAAAGTCTAATCCACTATGGCTCCTTCAGATGGATGCTATCAATATTAAGTGAGGTTCAAGTCTAGAAGACACCTCATCTATCACACAGTATAAGATGCCCAGATATTTATCATTATATTTTTCAAAAATTTAAATCTTTTGTGGGGGATGTTAGAGTTTATTTTAAAAATAAATAAATAAATAAAAAGATTTAAATTTTTTATTTCCTAAATTTTAGTTATTTAAAATTATTAAAACTCTATTTTAAACTTAACGATTTTTTTCGAAGAGATACGACTCTTTGGAAGAAAATGTTAATTCCCGAAGAAATACGATGTTTCTAAAACATCGTATCTCTTCTGAACCGTGGCACCTCCTCGATAATCTGGATTGAGTCTATAAGTAGGCTCTAGATTCGACTATTTCAAAGGCAATAAAAAAATTTTCTCAATCTCCTTTTGTGTTACTGTTTCTCTCTATTTCTTTTTGGGACAGAGACTATCTTTTTCTTTCTTCCACTTATTTTCTGGGCATCTAAAGCAAATCTCTTGGGTCAGCCTCCCCAATGATCGTGTTCGTGAGAAGATGATCGGACTTAGCCGGGTCATTGTATCTTGAAAACGAGATCATCAAAGACCCGTATGTAGAGGGTGAATCATGTTCTTAGGGCAGTATTTTACACACCTCGATTCAAGCAAGGTCTTTTCAATTTCTTATCTTTTTTAGTATTCTGTTTTTCATCTAAAAATTATATGAACAACAATAGCAATTTTTAGATATTTTTTTATTGAATTTTTTCTAACAACAACTTAGTCTACGATCATGCATGGTTTTTAACGGGCAATTATCGAGTAGTTAAGACATGTGATTTTCATACTTGTTAATGAGTACATATCCTTGCCTACATAAAGCACCTAAAGAACCTACAGATAAGCTCTTTTGATGTTCTTCACATTTTTACTGTAACTTCCTCTCTTAAATATCTCTTACTTTTTAGATTTTTTATTTGATTTAAGCATCAAAAGTTTTTCCGTCGGACAAACTTTTTACAAGTAGAATTCTCTTTCTTATTTTAGGTTAAACAAATAGATCTTTTTGTCCGAGCACCACCATTCAATTGCCCATTCTTTAGCCCATCCCCTTGCATGGAACTTGACTAGCTGAGAGCGTAGACCGACTTCATGAGTCCGACCTAAGTCTTTGTCGACCTTATTAGCACTTGTCTTAAAGCACTTTGTGGTTGGACGGATTTTGGCGGCAACATTGAGCACATCTAGAAATTGTGCAAGGAATGGCTGAGGACGAATTGTGACTCCAATTATTTGCTTGACATTTATTGAAATGGGGATGTGTCACAATCCACTGTCCACTGGCTACTAAGATACTCGATGGAGGACTTGAACCCCTAAATAATGGAGTTTATTATGTGGAAGAGGCTGGACACAAATGAAATTGGAAAGGAATTCTCTTATTAAATATGGCTATATGGTAAAATGATCGGGCTGATGCCAAATCGCTCTCAAAATTGAATATTATTATATGGTTCAAAATAAAAAGATTTTGTTAAAAAGATATTAGAGGAACCCTAGGGCTAGGATGGCCCTTGAAAATCAAGATTTTAGGGTAATGGATGCATGATGATGCTTTAAAATATTTACTTGGGTTAAATTGGTAAAGTTGAATAATTAGTTCTTATGATTTTTTTAAGAGCTCGGATTCTATAGTGCATCGCACGGTGTGATGCACCATGCGCACCATCCATCGCATGATGGATAATCGTGAATGGATACAACCTACGTGATAGACATCGCATCTGACCACATGTAGCTATTTATGGTATGATAGACGATGCATGCGATGCACCATACGATATGGTGCATCATGGGTACCGCAAAAAATCTGCATTTTTTTACTGGACATAAATGCTTGTTGCGAGGACCAACCGCATCGGACCAATTGGTTATATGTGGTAGCCCAAACTTCATCGCTTAGATAGCAGTTGAGTTTAAAGTGTTCTATCTTTTAAGATGTGCTGTTCCACACCCTCGCCTTCTTTGTTCTTCTGATTTTTATGGGGGTTCGATCATCTAGATAACAAATGGTTCGATCAACAGATCTTGAGATGTTCTTCTCCTCCACGTCCGGAGCTACACCATTGCCGGTGTTCTCTTCTCTGTTCTCTATAGCTTCAAGGTCTTCTCAAACCTTTTCTTAGTCCCCAAGGCTGGGGACCGCGTGCCCTCCCTTCCGTATCCAAAAACAAAAAAGAAAAAGAAAAGGACGACGTGATTCTTACGCCCCCTCAAACGAGGACTTTGGTTCTAACACGGTCTTTAATTTACAGTCCACGTTTCTCTTGAGATGCCTTTCGTGTTTTTTTTTTTTTTTTTTTTTTAAAAAAAATATAAGATCTTTAAAGCTACACTCGTTTGATAACTCACACCTATGCATCTGATCTCATCTCTGAAGCCGGAGTAATAAATAACAAGATTAGTTCTACATATTTTGAGGCTCATGCCAAATTAACATCTACCGGTGGAATATCTCTTTCTAATGCTACCTATTGCAGGTAATTAGTTGGCACTTATCTTGACATACATAGCTTATGTCATTCATGTCATCAATCAATTTACCACAACTCCTAGATCTATTTATTATATTACTATTTTACATAAGTTACGCCATGTCAAGAGTACTTTGTTTCATGGTTTTAATATCACTGCAAATTTCTTGGTATGTCTAAGTGCTTGTTCTAATACTGATTGGACCAGTGATTGCACCAACGCACTCTATCTATTGTTTGTTTGGATCTTTTGGTGCAGCAAAAAGCAGATTGTTGTTTCTAAATCCAACAATGAGACCGAATATCAATGAATATTTATGAACTCCTTTAGCTCAAATAATTATTCGAGAATATTGGAGTTACTCATCGTAGTTTTACCATTCTTTATCATAATATATAATCAAAATATCATTTAAATTGTGTATAATGATATTTTCAGGAGTATATTACATATATTGAAATTAATTATCAATTTATCTTCCAATACATTCGCTATGGTCCCGTACATCTTCGTGCTATTTCCTCCCGTGACCAAATATTATTGATATCTTCACTGAGGTACATCCATCCGAACTTTTTCAAAAATTAGTTTTCAAACTCAGGTTAGCTTCTATCATACCATCTTGAGTCTGAAAGAGGGTGATTTTGTATTAGTGTTGATTTATTTTCTTATTAATCATATAATTAGGCTATATATACCTTATCGTAAAGAATTAATAATAATTTAAGATATAGATGTTTTCATCTTCTTCTTCCTTCTTTGTTTCCTTCTCTCTACAGGTTCTGATGATGACTGACGTGACTGAGATTTAAGTTTTTTTGTTTTTTGGTAGAATGACGGAGATTCAAGTTGGCGCCGAGTGTAGACTAATGTGGACATGCACTCGGCCGTCCTACTGTAACTGAGAATTTTGAGTCAAAAATTCCAGCTAACCAATATGCTATCTCCTCGTTGCTCCTTATCAGGATGACGCCAAGTTTCTGGGTCATACTTGGACCGGCTTCGCAACTTCCACGCTGAAAAGATGGATCAGAGTTCTCCCCTGTCATTATACCCGGCCATGGTGCACCCCCAATACACTGCCCACCAGAAAGGTGGCTACGGCGACCATTTGGCTAGCCTTACTTGGTAGGCTTTTGTGATAGAGGATGTAAATAAGTTGGAAAACGAGAAGTCCAAACAGGGGAAAAAAATGAAAAGAAAACGACATATGGTGGTACTTTATATTGATTAAATTATGCAAGGAAAAATGTAGAGATTTTCACTGATCATTGGAGAGATCCCGTGCGATCCCTTGCTATAAGTGTATCATGCAAGAGGGTTTCCTGCCTTACAAAATCATCTATCTTTTTTTTCTTTTTTGAGTGAAATAGGAGGTTGAGAAAGCAACCAGCTCTTCATTGATCAATAAAAACAAAGTACAATCAGAGATGTAAAAATAAAGCAAAGTTGCTGATTAAGGTAAATGTCTACAAGCTAGCTGAAATAAAACATCCACCATGTAAACAGGAAACAGAGAAGAAAGAAATCATCTAGCGACATTGACACCCGCAGGAAACAAAAGCCAAGGGATCATCCTGCAAACCGAGATTTCTGCAAGCAAACCGGCAATAATTAAGCAGAATCATGAGTGCTCGCGGCTCACCCATATCCAAAGAATTTTTCAATCCCCCCAGCTTATGCCAAAACTTTGTATGTTCGACGAGTTGCATGCATAGCCTTAGGGATCAGGAGTTGAAACACTGTAAGACTTGCTCACAGACAAATCTAGCCGAGCCATATCTATTTAAAAACAATATTGGGTTCTTTTCCCTCCAGCAAGACCATGAGAATGCATCAATTAATCAACATCCAGACAAAATCATCTATCTTGCAGTACAGCTACTGCACAATGAATGGTTTGCACTAATACTGGATCTCTTGAGCTCGAACATGTACGTACCGGAAAGGATTCAGACTGCCTGCGAGGCCGGATTCTGCTCACAGGACTAATTCGATGAGTTGCTTTCGAGTTTTCCTCATTGGCCCACTCCAGGCGGACCAAACTCCCATCATTTGCCTCCATTTAGCTGTCATCTCGCAGCTTGTCATTGCATTTATGGTATCTGAAAGCTAATTGACACAGATCGATTGGAATTTTCATATAGTTGTGAATATGAGAAAGGGGGTGGGGGGTAGAGAGAGAGATGCTACCGTGCATGAGTTCGGATCCTCTGTGACCATTCAACTTGTGGTCTAAGATAGGGACTATGGAGTGAGATAACAACAATAAAAATTAATTCTATGGGTCGTGACTTTAATGTTAAACTAAGAGTGCGTTCGGTTCCTAGCAATTATCTGGTGACTAAGAGTGGATTATCTGTTTAACAGGCTAACAACTCTCGGAAAAGAAGAAGTCACTTAACTTGGTTGACTTTGTTTCGTGAGGAGGATCGGACAAAGTTAGCTGATTCAGCTCATATTTTCTGTTACTTCAGCAATTCTGCTCCAATAACTAAAGGGGATCGATGGAAACATGGTATGATAGATTTTATGCTACAAATTAACCATCAACTTTGTGGTGCCAGATGGCTGGTTAACTTTGCAGAAGTTTCTCTGCTGTCAAAATCAAATCAAATCCAAGAACAATTACAAAAAACAAATTATTTAGAAATATTACATTATTTAAAATTTTTTATCTATAGATTTGTTTCTTATAGAAATTGTAGTTTACCCACTTAGGACTTATTTGGTTTATAGAAATAAGTTTTTTCTAAAAAATAAATATTTAAATATTTGATATTTGAGAAAATGATTTCTATTTGTTTGATTAATCATGAAAAAATAATATAATTCGAAATAATTAATTATATTTGATCGAGTATATATTTTTTGAAAAAATTATGTAAAATACTTATCATACTTTTGATATATAAAGAGAAAGATCATATCTCATTTTATTTTAATTTTTAAAGATATGTTTGAAAAAAAAAATGTTATCACAATTCTGAAAAATAGTTTCACATCAATTCTTCTTTTTGATAAAATATAATAATTTATTGTTATAAAAAAAATATTTTTTTATCTTCTTTCAGAAAAATTCTAACTAAATAAGTAATAATTTTTTTTTTTTATTGAGCATATTTCCCTCCTCTCCTTTCCATGAACCAAATGATGAGTCCCCAACTGATCAGACCTTTGCCACTCCCTGCCATACTGCCTATCTAAAACCACTTATCAAGCTCGTGATGCTACCAAACTTCGTCCCCAAAAGACGCACCAAAAGAAAGCAACAACCTACTGCGGTAATGGTCCCCGACCTCCCTATCAAGTGGACCCCCATTAAATAACATAAATTAGTCTACGGAGAAGAAAGAATAAAAAGTGGACCACATAGGAGAGAGAAAAGGTGACAGGTGGGTCCACGAAGAGAACCCAAGCTCGTGGTTTGAAGCCGTAGCGGAAAGCAGCTTTTCCACGGGCTGTGGACTTTTAAATGCCCGTGTTTTCTCGGTGGACCCCATCTCCGTGAGAGGTGCCCATCGTAGCTTCAAAAGAAGAAAGTGGCCCCCCCCACGCAAAGGCCACCACCCTCGTCGTCGAGCAAACAGACTTGGGGGCATGGAAGCTGGCCAACAGATAGCGACGAGAGAGAGGGTGGCGAGAAAGCGATGGCCAGCTTCACCCCCTCACCTTTTTCTTTTTTTTTTCTTTTTCTAACTATTTTTTTTTTTAATGCAAGATAGGAGGAAACACTGACAGCATGGAAGGAAAAATATTGGGCTCCTCCATTGCAGAATTAGTAGATGGCAGCTGGTGTCGTAATGCTTGGGCCGCCATTCAATCCGCAGTCTGATTACCTTCACATGTAGTACAAATATATTGCTCAAATTGACCACTTTCATTGCAGGATATCCTTCCTGTAAACGCCTCGCCGGACACGGCCAATTTGGTCCCATTCCAATGCCTCTTTTGAACATGACTTGAAGACGTGTTCCTCCACGGCATGCAGAAGCCTTAGGTCGTTGATTTTATTTTATTTTGGAGGTGTCGAATTGCATTAATTAGATTGGCATGGTAGATTCTGGCACATGCAAGGAAAAAAAGAGCTCGAAAAAGAAAACTAGCCAGGATTTCCAGGCATGAGGTGTGATGTGAAGGGGGAAGGTAGGACAATTTATGGCTAGAATTGGTCCTTTTTTTTTTTTTCTTCTTTCCTTTTTCTTTTTCAGTTAATATGTGACTAATTTTGGGCATGTGCAATGCATATGAAAGCAGATATATGCGGCTATAAATTATCTGGAGGTCATGTGAAACCTTTTTCTAATCTTTAGAATCCGTTGCAATTTATATATGATTGGTGCAGGACCATTTCAATTCATCAAGAAGGGAATATAGGTAAAGACAGAATGTTGGTAGATAATAGAGAGAGGATTCTCTAGAAAGCTGTGTAAGAAGCTAAGAGCCTAAGAGAAGTGTTTCATAATAATAATAATAATAATAATAATAATAATAATAATAATAATAATAAGAGAAAGAGAGAAGCGGGAAGATTGCTTGAAAAGAAAATTCAAATTTATATCCAATATATATGAGAGTAATACCACGAGTAGAAACCCTTGTTCATATATATACATACATATATATATATATATATATATATATATATATATATATGATGTGATTCCACCACAGGAAAACTATTTCCCTATGGCCACTTATTTGTGACAATACATGCTCTTCTCACGAAAAATGGCTATTTCATGATGACTATTAACAAGTCTCATGAATTAAAAGTTTTCCATTATTTTTTGTGACAGCAGAACATCTTGTCATAGAAAAGACAAATTAAGAGTTGCCATGAAAGGCTGTCGCCATAGTTCTTGGTGCTAAATAAAATTATAGAGAGAACATAACATTCACTTTTTCTTGATAAAAACTTAATTATTGAGACTTAGGATTTTTTATGACAGTTTAAATAATCATCTATAATTGAGTTTTGTGATTTTTTTTCATCATGAAGTTTCAAAGATTTTTGTGATGACTTCTTTAAAATATTTTTTAGGACTTATCACCATGTAATAATTTTATTGATATACATCAAAAAAATATTAGACTTATTTCTTTAGTGATGGAAAAATTTTGTTTCATGATGAAAAAAGTCATCATAGAAGCTAGATTTTTTTTTTTTTCCAACAAGCAATTTTTTCATTACCAAAATAATTTTGTGCCGATTTTTTTTTTGTGTTATTGTCATTTAAATATGTATTTAACAAATCGAAGTTCACAAAAATAAAATTTTACCGATTTAAATTTCTACGAAAGCTTCTAAGCTGTTTTGCTCGACTACTCGATCCTCACCTGCAACCGATCTTTGTCATCAGATAATTATTTTATTGATATTTGTCAAATAAAATCTTTTTTTTGGTAAAGTCAGATAAAATCTTAGACTCAATCTTTTAATAGGGGAAAATTTTCTGTACTTTCACAACATGAAAAGTCATCATAGAAGCCACAGCTTTTTTGGAAAATTATCGGCCGTAGGTTTTGTTCTTTTACCCATAAAAACCTGAGTTCATGAAAAGCAAAATTTTGTCAATTTAAATTTCTATATTTAAAATATATTCTGCTCATGAACCATGACTTGAATAAATGGTGGCATTATTTTCTCATCAACGTCCATTGCTGTCTTTATAATGGTAATAATAATAATAATAATAATAATAATAATAATAATCTTGGGGATTGCTGATTGGGGATCTTATGGAGGCCTTGTTAACAAGAGTATAATTAACAGTTGGCCCAATGCTCGTGAACGATGAAGACCGATGAGCCCCCCCGCGACCAGCTGCCCATAAAAAGATGAAGGATTGAAAAAGAACTGATCAGCCTTCTGATATAGGGAAGCAAAGCTAGTTAAACAGAGAGTCAATATATTCTACAACCTTAATTATAGGAACTTCTTAAGATACATAGTAGATGATCATAATTATGGACAAAAAATCCTCTAAACCCAACTTGCAAGTGATTTTGTTTCTATTTAAATATAATCACCCCACCAAGAATGAAGCCATAAGTTGCATGACCGGCAAAAGACTTCCAAAGTTTTGCTTGTTCAGTCGTACAAAAAACTGCTTTCTGTCATGTGGAAAGAGAGTAAGGCTGGTGTGATGCATGTAGGCCGAAAGAACTTTGTCTTAATGACCAATGTCAAAAAAGGCCAAAGAGGAAATACATTGACATGCAGTATTGCCACACACATAAACATACACAAGAAAACAAAAACATAAACATACAAACATAAACCACTCCCGCCTCCTTCACTTTCCTTCGTCATTTCATCTCCTTCTTAAAACTCATTAACATTTAAGAATCAACTTTTAGTCACACCAACATTTACCATCCATTTAATTATCTTTGATAGTATATACCATCACAGGCAATCAGTCGGCAAAATTATGTAGCTTTCAACAGAGGCAAGTCAACGTGCAACCTAATATATCAATTCAATCTTAATCAAAAATCTCTATTGAATAATCTACATTTCCATCTTGATGCCAACATGCAGGGACAAATAATAAATAAACAATGGGAAACAGGAAGACATTGTTTGCTTATAATGTTGTACATTACACTGAATGTGATTGTAAAAAATATATGATTCCTCTTATCACATTAATGGGGACTGTGGGAAGGAGTCTCATTTCAGATGAAGGTGACAGCTACCTAACATAAACACAAGCTACATAATTCAGTATAAGATCAGTTCATATCACTTAAGGTCATTGACAAAATCCTGCACCTGTTAGTCCATACAAAAGTGGTCGAGTTGAAAATCAAGTACTCATTTCTTCCTATATCATCATACACATCTAGTTCCTGCCAACGAAGTAATAAATGATGTCAACAACTTCCACCAAATAATCCCTCTCATTGGTGATATGTACTTGAGTAACACACTCACAAATATGCAATAATCATGCTTGCAATGTCCGACAATCCTAATCATGATGGCTATAGCAAATTTCTGGCTTTTACATATGTAATTCAACTATTCCATGTTTCTACAGGTTTTATCGGAACTCATCTATCATTCAAAGCTTCTCAAGGATCATCTTCTCTTGCTTGGCATCTATGGCATGTTAAGAAACATTCAGAAGTTTGCAATAAAGGAAAACAAGAAATAGATATATAATGGACAGAATTTATTTAAAATGGTACAATTTGAAGCTAAGATGGTGGGGTCCAACTTATAGTTGTGCATAGCTAAGAAGCAGGCATGCATAATGTTAAAAGAAACACAATTTCTATTCAGAACCAAAGAAAATCACTCATACAATATAGGAGCGGCATGTAGGATTATCTTGATGGTGGCAAAGATATAGAACATATTCTGTTCTTAAAGGCAATAAGCCATGGTTGATGGTACTATGATCAGATTACTCATATGCTTATTAAATAATCACAGCACTAAACCACAGCTATCTATAAATCATTTGGAGGATACATTCTTGATCAGGATTATCAGCAAAGTTGGAGTGTAAAGCATTCCCAACACTGTCCACAATGGCAGATGTTGTCATTGATGATTCAATGCATAAGATGGCAGCAATAGCATCAAGCTGGGTGACCTCATTCCTGAACATGAGCCTTGCATGTGCTATGAGAGACAGAAGTTCAATACCCATAGATTAGAAACACTAGAATAGACTAGATATATGAAACTCAGGAATTTATGTACCTTGGGCTAATCGTATCAAACTTTCAAGCATGCGCACCGTGGTCCTAGCTGCATAACAAGTCTCATGTGTGAGCGATGGCAAAATTATATTGGAAGTAGTTTTCTCGAGACAAAAAAAAAAAGAAAAATGAAAGAAAAGTGTGCCCATGTAACCTGCATTATGTGTTGCTGATCTTCTCTGAAGTTGATAATAACTCGAAAATAACACTTTCTGACTCCTTTGTAAGCACTGGTGTAAAACATTGCTTTACATAGTGGATATACCTGCAGAAGAATCCTTGAGAAGCCGGAAGGAAACTCTCCCACCATAGCATTTGACTGGATATTATAATCATGTAAAACCATATGCCAAAGTCAACAGTTAACATTTCTTTTTATCCTGGTCATGTGGAAGCCACATGCCTACTCACCATTTTTTGTCTGGCAATCAAAGTAGAGGTCACAAGAATCACAGAATATGAAGACTAATATTACACGGTGATAACTGTTCTCTATAGCTTAGGCCCAGAATTCTGCGTATACAAGTGCTGAACAAGAAAGTTCAAAATGTCGAGTATTGCTGCCATTGGGGAAAACAGACCCTACGATCTGAACATTGATAAAAACCGATTTTCAGAAATGTTTGAAATATAGATTAATATGAAACAGCATATCACTTTGAGCAACTGGACTGTTAATATTTGCGCCATAAGCAACCGATTGCTCTATAATTATCCAAATTATATACATTTGACTACACATGAACTATGGGCAGTGGAGTGCTGTTGGAGTCATTTGTGAGTGCTGCATACAACATCATGCTTGTGGAGCTATTTGAGTTGATCTTAGTGCTTGGAGGCTGTACTGGCCTTGTGGGCCAAACTTGGCATGTTACAAACTCCCGATATGGAGATTTATTGGATAACTCTTGGTATACATTTTTTATAAAAAACAAGCATAATTTGAAGCAGGGTTTACCGTACCAGGCCGAACCGCCCGATACGGGGCGTACCGAGCCGGACCGGTCCCTTACCGGTCCGGTTCGGGCTTGTTTTTCGGAAACGACCCCGAACAGCCCGGTTCGGTGCGGTTCAGGCCCATACCGCCCGGAACCGGGCAGTATAGCTCGGTTCGTCGCCGGTTCGAGATGAATAGAACCGTACCGCCCGGGGACCATTTCATGTGGGGGAAGGAGGGAAGGGGGAGAGGTGAGGGAATTTTCACGTGGTGGGGGGGGGAGAGGGAGAGAAATGGGTGTGGCCCACTTCACATGGGGGGAAGGGAGGGTGGAGGGCCTAGTACTTTAACAAGCACCAGGCCTTCGGTCTTCTCTGAGAGTTCTCAGAGAACACTCGTGGCCGTGGGCAACCTTGGTCTCAATGTTTCGTTGAGACCTCCAAAAAATTAGAAAAAGAAGACAAAATTCCGTGAAATTGGAGTGATTTGAAAGAGGCTGATCTTTGACCGGAGGTAAGATAATCTGTTATTTGTTAGTAAATATTTTTTTTTATTTTTGTTGTTAGAATAAGATAAAAATGAGGTAAAATGAAAATAGAAAAAAATCATGCCAAAATCTTATGATTTTGGTATGATTTAATTATGTGATAGATCTTTGGATCTGATGATCAGAGAGGAACTGGAGGACAGGAGACCACCGTTTATAAGACACAGCCACAGGATGATATTCGATTCACCGGTGAGTCTCAGTTTACACATGTCACACAGGATAGGGATCATGGTGGACGAGTCGGTAGAGACCGTAGAGAGCTGTTCATATAGACGACGGGCTCCTAGAGAGT